>NC_092268.1:2756478-2808148 GCF_036320965.1 Panulirus ornatus | reverse complement strand
ATTTTTTGCCTTGCATCCCCAAATGGCATTATTAACTTTCCAAGTCTTTCCCTTTTGATTTATGCCCTTAATTGCCTTTGCGCTCAATGGGATTTAATAACCGTTAATTTCTTTATTGAACTACTGTATTGGATTGCACCAATCTTAGACTTTTATGCTTTCTAATGCATATTCCCTTAAGGCTTTGAGCAGGTTATTATTCAATTTCCTTAATGATCTCACGATTCTTGCTTGGTCCAAAGTGCAAGTATTAATTCTTCCTTGATGCCCAGCCTTAACCTGCGCCAAGGATTAAGAACTTTTTTTTTATTTTTGTGCACAGAACTGTATGCTGACCTAAACTTTAGTAAACTTTAAGTTTCCCTCAATCATTCCGTAAGCTTAAACCAGGATTAATATTTATTCTCAAAAATTCTCTTGCCCTTGGCATCCCCAAAGTGGCATTAAGTAAGCTTTCCAAATGTTCTTCCTTTGATGCCTCTATCCCTTAATTGCCTTTGGCGCCAAAGGATTAAAGTAAACCGTTATTTTTTTTTATTTTGAGACAGCAACTGTATTGGACTTGGCACCCTAAACGGTCTTTAATAAACTTTTAATTGTCTCTTTCCTTAGATCCGTTTCCCTTAAAGCTTTGAAGACGCCAAAGGGATTTAGATTAATCCTTCATTTCCTCTAATTTTGGATCCTCACGCAATTCTCTGCCCTTTGGCATCCCCAAAGTGCATTAAATAGCTTCCAAATGTTTCTTCCTTTTGATGCCTCTACCTGTATTCCTTTGGCGCTCAAAGGGATTAATAACGTAATTCTTTTATTTTGGAGACATCATAACTGTATGGACTTTGCACCCTAAACGTCTTTTAAGAAACTTTTATTTTTCTTCCTTATGCCATATTCCCTGTAAAGCCTTGAAGACGCAAGGGATTTAGATAATCCTTCAATTTTCCTCTAAATTTTGGATGCCTCACCGCATTCTCTTGCCCTTTGATCCCAAGTGCATAAGTAAGCTTTCAAATTTTCTTTCCCTTTGAGCCTCTATGCCCTGTATTGCCTTTGCGGCTCCAAAGGGGATTATACCGTTAATTTCTTTTTATTTGAAGCATCATGAATGTTGACTTGCCCCTAAACGGTCTTTTAAGAAATTTTATTTGTCCTTTCCTTTAATGCCAATTCCCCTTAAGCCTTTGAAGACGCCAAAGGGGTTAATTAATCTCAATTTTCTCTAAATTTGATGCCTCACGCAATTTCTTGCCTTGCTCCAAATGCATAAATAAGCTTTCCAATGTTCTTCCTTTGATGCCTCTTGCCCTGTATTGCTTTGCGGCTCCAAAGGATTTAAATAAACCGTAATTGTCTTTATTTTTGATACAATAACTGTATTGACTTGCACCTAAACGTCTTAATAAACTTTTAATTGTCTCTTCCTCAGATCCAGATTCCTGTAAAGCTTTAGACGCCAAAGATTTAGATTACTTCAATTTTCCTCTAAATTTTGGATGCCTCACCGCAATTCTCTTGCCCTTGCATCCCAAAGTGCATTAAGAAGCTTTCCAAATGTTTCTTTCCTTTTATGCCTCTATCCCTGATTCCTTGGCGGCTCCAAAGGATTTAAAAACGTTATTTTCTTTTATTTGACATCATATGTATGATTGCCTAAACGCTTTAGAAATTATTGTCTTCCTTAGACCATATTCCCGTAAGCTTTGAAACGCAAAGGGGATTGATTAATCCTCATTTCCTCAAATTTGACCTCAAATTCTTGCCTTTGGCATCCCAAAGTGCTTAAGTAAGCTTTCCAAATGTTTCTTTCCTTTTGATGCCTCTATGCCCCTGAATTGCTTTGGCGCTCCAAAGGGATAATTCTCTTGCCCTTTGCATCCCCAAAGTGGCATTAAAGTAAGCTTTCCAAATGTTTCTTTCCCTTTTGATGCCTCTATTCCCTGTAATTGCCTTTGGCGGCTCCAAAGGGGATTTAAAGTAACCGTTAATTTCTCTTTTTTTTTTGGATGACATCATGCAACTGTATTGGACTTTGGCACCCTAAACGGTCTTTTAAGTAAACTTTTAATTTGTCTCTTTCCCTTCAGATGCCAGTATTCCCTGTAAAGGCCTTTGAAGACGCCAAAGGGGATTTAGATTAATCCTTCAATTTTCCTCTAAATATTTGGATGCCTTCACGCAATTCTCTTGCCCTTTGGCATCCCCAAAGTGGCATTAAAGTAAGCTTTCCAAATGTTTCTTTCTCTTTCTATGCCTCTATTCACCTGCAATTGCCTTTGGCGGCTCCAAAGGGGATTTAAAGTAAACCGTTAATTTCTCTTTTTATTTTTGGATGACATCATGCAACTGTATTGGACTTTGGCACCCCTTAACGGTCTTTTAAGTAAACTTTTAAATTGTCTCTTTCCCTTCAGATGCCAGTATTCCCTTGTAAAGGCCTTTGAAGACGCCAAAGGGGATTTAGATTAATCCTTCAATTTTCCTCTAAATATTTGGATGCCTTCACGCAATTCTCTTGCCCTTTGGCATCCCCAAAGTGGCATTAAAGTAAGCTTTCCAAATGTTTCTTTCCCTTTTGATGCCTCTATACCCCTGTAATTGCCTTTGGCGGCTCCAAAGGGGATTTAAAGTAAACCGTTAATTTCTCTTTTTATTTTTGGATGACATCATGCAACTGTATTGGACTTTGGCACCCCTAAACCATCTTTTAAGTAAACTTTTGAATTTGTCTCTTTCCCTTCAGATGCCAGTATTCCCCTGTAAAGGCCTTTGAAGACGCCAAAGGGGATTTAGATTAATCCTTCAATTTTCCTCTAAATTTTTGGATGCCTCACCGCAATTCTCTTGCCCTTTGGCATCCCCAAAGTGGCATTAAGTAAGCTTTCCAAATGTTTCTTTCCCTTTTGATGCCTCTATGCCCCTGTAATTGCCTTTGGCGGCTCAAAGGGGATTTAAAGTAAACCGTTAATTTTCTTTTTATTTTTGGATGACATCATGCAACTGTATTGGACTTGGCACCCCTAAACGGTCTTTTAAGTAAACTTTTAATTGTCTCTTTCCCTTCAGATGCCAGTATTCCCTTGTAAAGGCCTTTGAAGACGCCAAAGGGGATTTAGATTAATCCTTCAATTTTCCTCTAATTTTTGGATGCTCACGCATTCTCTTGCCTTTGCATCCCAAGTGGCATTAAGTAGCTTTCAATGTTTCTTTCCCTTTTGATGCTCTATGCCTAATTGCCTTTGCGGCTCCAAGGGATTTAATAACGTAATTTTTTATTTTTGGAGCACATCATGTATTGGACTTGGCACCCTAACGGTTTTTAAGAAATTTTATTGTTCTTCTTAACCTTTTAAGGTTAAAGCAAAGGGGATTTTATCCTCAATTTCATTTGGATCTCGCATTCTGCTTTGTAAGGCTTAAGTACTTCCATGTTCTTCCCTTGAGCCTTCTGTATTGCCTGGCTCCAAGGATTAATAATTTTCTTTTTATTTTTGAAGATCATATGTATGGATGGCCAAAGTCTTTTAGAAACTTATGTTCTCTAATGCTTCCGTAAAGGCTTTGAAGACGCCAAGGATTATACCTTCATTTCTCTAATTTTTGGATGCTCCAATTCTCTTGCTTGCTCCAATGCATTAAATAAGCTTCCAAATGTTTTTTGATGCTATGCCAATTCTGGCGGCTCAAGGGTTAGTAAACGTAATTTTTTTGATATGACTGTTGGATTGGCACCCTAGGCTTTAGTTCTTTCCCTTTTGATGCCTCTATGCCCTGTAATTGCCTTTGGCGGCTCCAAAGGGGATTTAAGTAAACGTTAATTTTCTTTTATTTTTGGAATGACATCATTCAACTGTATTGGACTTTGGCACCCTAAACGGTCTTTTAAGAAACTTTTAATTTGTCTCTTTCCCTTCAGATGCCAGTATTCCCCTGTAAAGGCCTTTGAAGACGCCAAAGGGGATTTAGATTAATTCTTCAATTTTCCTCTAAATTTTTGGATGCCTCACCGCAATTCTCTTGCCCTTTGGCATCCCCAAAGTGGCATTAAAGTAAGCTTTCCAAATGTTTCTTTCCCTTTTGATGCCTCTATGCCCCTGTAATTGCCTTTGGCGGCTCCAAAGGGGATTTAAACTTAACAGTTAATTTCTCTTTTTATTTTTGGAAGACATCATGCAACTGTATTGGACTTTGGCACCACTAAACGGTCTTTTAAGGAAACTTTTAATTTGTCTCTTTCCCTTTAGATGCCATTATTCCCCTGTAAAGGCCTTTGAAGACGCCAAAGGGGATTTAGATTAATCCTTCAATTTTCCTCTAAATTTTTGGATGCCTCACCGCAATTCTCTTGCCCTTTAGCATCCCCAAAGTGGCATTAAAGTAAGCTTTCCAAATGTTTCTCTCCCTTTTGATGCCTCTATGCTCCTGTAATTGCCTTTGGCGGCTCCAAAGGGGATTTAAAGTAAACCGTTAATTTGTCTTTTTATTTTTATGATAACATCATGTAACTGTATTGGACTTTGGCACCCTAAACGGTCTTTTAAGTAAACTTTTAAATTGTCTCTTTCCCTTCAGATGCCAGTATTCCCCTGTAAAGGCCTTTGAAGACGCCAAAGGGGATTTAGATTAATCCTTCAATTTTCCTCTAAATTTTTGGATGCCTCACCGCAATTCTCTTGCCCTTTGGCATCCCCAAAGTGGCATTAAAGTAAGCTTTCCAAATGTTTCTTTCCCTTTTGATGCCTCTATGCCACTGTAATTGCCTTTGGCGGCTCCAAAGGGGATTTAAAGTAAACCGTTAATTTGTCTTTTTATTTTTGGATGACATCATGCAACTGTATTGGACTTGGCACCCCTAAACGGTCTTTTAAGTAAACTTTTAAATTGTCTCTTTCCCTTCAGATGCCAGTATTCCCCTGTAAAGGCCTTTGAAGACGCCAAAGGGGATTTAGATTAATCCTTCAATTTTCCTCTAAATTTTGGATGCCTCACCGCAATTCTCTTGCCCTTTGGCATCCCCAAAGTGGCATTAAAGTAAGCTTTCCAAATGTTTCTTTCCCTTTTGATGCCTCTATGCCCCTGTGATTGCCTTTGGCGGCTCCAAAGGGGATTTAAACTTAACAGTTAATTTCTCTTTTTATTTTTGGAAGACATCATACAACTGTATTGGACTTTGGCACCACTAAACGGTCTTTTAAGGAAACTTTTAATTTGTCTCTTTCCCTTTAGATGCCATTATTCCCCTGTAAAGGCCTTTGAAGACGCCAAAGGGGATTTAGATTAATCCTTCAATTTTCCTCTAAATTTTTGGATGCCTCACCGCAATTCTCTTGCCCTTTGTCATCCCCAAAGTGGCATTAAAGTAAGCTTTCCAAATGTTTCTTTCCCTTTTGATGCCTCTATTCCCCTGTAATTGCCTTTGGCGGCTCCAAAGGGGATTTAAACTTAACAGTTAATTTCTCTTTTTATTTTTGGAAGACATCATTTAACTGTATTGGACTTTGGCACCACTAAACGGTCTTTTAAGGAAACTTTTAATTTGTCTCTTTCCCTTAGATGCCATTATTCCTGTAAAGCCTTTGAAGACGCAAGGGGATTTTAGATTAATCCTTCAATTTTCTCTAAATTTTTGGATGCCTCACCGCAATTCTCTTGCCCTTTGGCATCCCCAAAGTGGCATTAAAGTAAGCTTTCCAAATGTTTCTTTCCTTTTTTTTTTTTTTTTTTTTTTTTTTTTTTTTTTTTTTTTTTTTTTTTTTTTTTTTTTTTTTTTTTTTTTTTTTTTTTTTTTTTTTTTTTTTTTTTTTTTTTTTTTTTTTTTTTTTTTTTTTTTTTTTTTTTTTTTTTTTTTTTTTTTTTTTTTTTTTAAAAAAAAAAAAAAAAAAAAAAAAAAAAAAAAAAAAAAAAAAAAAAAAAAAAAAAAAAAAAAAAAAAAAAAAAAAAAAAAAAAAAAAAAAAAAAAAAAAAAAAAAAAAAAAAAAAATTTCCTCTAAATTTTTGGATGCCTCACCGCAATTCTCTGCCCTTTGCTCCCCAAAGTGGCATTAAAGTAAGCTTTCCAAATGTTTCTTCCCTTTTTTTTTTTTTTTTTTTTTTTTTTTTTTTTTTTTTTTTTTTTTTTTTTTTTTTTTTTTTTTTTTTTTTTTTTTTTTTTTTTTTTTTTTTTTTTTTTTTTTTTTTTTTTTTTTTTTTTTTTTTTTTTTTTTTTTTTTTTTTTTTTTTTTTTTTTTTTTTTTTTTTTTTTTTTTTTTTTTTTTTTTTTTTTTTTTTTTTTTTTTTTTTTTTTTTTTTTTTTTTTTTTTTTTTTTTTTTTTTTTTTTTTTTTTTTTTTTTTTTTTTTTTTTTTTTTTTTTTTTTTTTTTTTTTTTTTTTTTTTTTTTTTTTTTTTTTTTTTTTTTTTTTTTTTTTTTTTTTTTTTTTTTTTTTTTTTTTTTTTTTTTTTTTTTTTTTTTTTTTTTTTTTTTTTTTTTTTTTTTTTTTTTTTTTTTTTTTTTTTTTTTTTTTTTTTTTTTTTTTTTTTTTTTTTTTTTTTTTTTTTTTTTTTTTTTTTTTTTTTTTTTTTTTTTTTTTTAAAAAAAAAAAAAAAAAAAAAAAAAAAAAAAAAAAAAAAAAAAAAAAAAAAAAAAAAAAAAAAAAAAAAAAAAAAAAAAAAAAAAAAAAAAAAAAAAAAAAAAAAAAAAAAAAAAAAAAAAAAAAAAAAAAAAAAAAAAAAAAAAAAAAAAAAAAAAAAAAAAAAAAAAAAAAAAAAAAAAAAAAAAAAAAAAAAAAAAAAAAAAAAAAAAAAAAAAAAAAAAAAAAAAAAAAAAAAAAAAAAAAAAAAAAAAAAAAAAAAAAAAAAAAAAAAAAAAAAAAAAAAAAAAAAAAAAAAAAAAAAAAAAAAAAAAAAAAGTTTGGATGCCTCACGGCAATTCTCTTGCCCTTTGGCATCCCCAAAGTGGTATTAAAGTAAGCTTTCCAAAAGTTTCTTTCCCTTTTGATGCCTCTATTCACCTGCAATTGCCTTTGACGGCTCCAAAGGGGATTTAAAGTAAACCGTTAATTTCTCTTTTTATTTTTGGATGCCACCATGCAACTGTATTGGACCTTGGCACCCCTAAACGGTCTTTTAAGTAAACTTTTAAATTGTCTCTCTCCCTTCAGATGCCAGTATTCCCCTGTAAAGGCCTTTGAAGAAGCCAAAGGGGATTTAGATTAATCCTTCAATTTTCCTCTAAATTTTTGGATGCCTCACCGCTATTCTCTTGCCCTTTGGCATCCCCAAAGTGGCATTAAAGTAAGCTTTCCAAATGTTTCTTTCCCTTTTGATGCCTCTATGCCCCTGTAATTGCCTTTGGTTGCGCCAAAGGGGATTTAAACTTAACGGTTAATTTCTATTTTTATTTTTGGAAGACATCATGCAAATGTATTGGACTTTGGCACCCCGAAATGGTCTTTTAAGGAAACTTTTAATTTGTCTCTTTCCCTTTAGATGCCATTATTCCCCTGTAAAGGCCTTTGAAGACGCCAAAGGGGATTTAGATTAATCCTTCAATTTTCCTCTAAATTTTTGGATGCCTCACCGCAATTCTCTTGCCCTTTAGCCTCCCCAAAGTAGCATTAAAGTAAGCTTTCTAAATGTTTCTTTCCCTTTTGATGCCTCTATGCCCCTGTAATTGCCTTTTGCGACTCCAAAGGGGATTTAAAGTAAACCGTTTTTCTGTCTTTTTATTTTTAGATGACATCAAGCAACTGTATTGGACTTTGGCACCTCTAAACAGTCTTTTAATTAAACTTTTGATTTGTCTCTTTCCCTTCAGATGCCAGTATTCCCCTGTAAAGGCCTTTGAAGACGCCAAAGGGGATTTAGATTAATCCTTCAATTTTCCTCTAAATTTTTGGATGCCTCACCGCAATTCTCTTGCCCTTTGGCATCCCCAAAGTGGCATTAAAGTAAGCTTTCCAAATGTTTCTTTCCCTTTTTTGCCTCTATTCACCTGCAATTGCCTTTGGCGGCTCCAAAGGGGATTTAAAGTAAACCGTTAATTTCTCTTTTTATTTTTGGATGACATCATGCAACTGTATTGGACTTTGGCACCCCTAAACGGTCTTTTAAGTAAACTTTTAAATTGTCTCTTTCCCTTCAGATGCCAGTATTCCCCTGTAAAGGCCTTTGAAGACGCCAAAGGGGATTTAGATTAATCCTTCAATTTTCCTCTAAATATTTGGATGCCTTCACGCAATTCTCTTGCCCTTTGGCATCCCCAAAGTGGCATTAAAGTAAGCTTTCCAAATGTTTCTTTCCCTTTTGATGCCTCTATACCCCTGTAATTGCCTTTGGCGGCTCCAAAGGGGATTTAAAGTAAACCGTTAATATGTCTTTTTATTTTTGGATGACATCATGCAAGTGTATTGGACTTTGGCACCCCTAAACGGTCTTTTGAGTAAATTTTGATTTGTCTCTTTCCCTTCAGATGCCAGTATTCCCCTGTAAAGGCCTTTGAAGACGCCAAAGGGGATTTAGATTAATCCTTCAATTTTCCTCTAAATTTTAGGATGCCTCACCGCAATTCTCTTGCCCTTTGGCATCCCCAAAGTGGCATTAAAGTAAGCTTTCCAAATGTTTCTTTCCCTTTTGATGCCTCTATGCCCCTGTAATTGCCTTTGGCGGCGCCAAAGGGGATTTAAAGTAAACCGTTAATTTGTTTTTTTATTTTTGAATGCCACCATGCAACTGTATTGGACCTTGGCACCCCTAAACGGTCTTTTAAGTAAGCTTTTAAATTGTCTCTTTCCCTTCAGATGTCAGTATTCCCCTGTAAAGGCCTTTGAAGACGCCAAAGGGGATTTAGATTAAGCCTTCAATTTTCCTCTAAATTTTAGGATGCCTCACCGCAATTCTCTTGCCGTTTGGCATCCCCGAAGTGGCATTAAAGTAAGCTTTCCAAATGTTTCTTTCCCTTTTGATGCCTCTATGCCCCTGTAATTGCCTTTCGCGGCTCCAAAGGGGATTTAAACTTAACCATTAATTTCTCTTTTTATTTTTGGAAGACATCATGCAAGTGTATTGGATTTTGGCACCCCTAAACGGTCTTTTAAGTAAACTTTTAATTTGTCTCTTTCCCTTTAGATGCCATTATTCCTCTGTAAAGGCCTTTGAAGACGCCAAAGGGGATTTAGACTAATCCTTCAATTTTCCTCTAAATGTTTGGATGCCTCACCGCAATTCTCTTGCCCTTTAGCTTCCCCAAAGTGGCATTAAAGTAAGCTTTCAAAATGTTTCTTTCCCTTTTGATGCCTCTATGCCCCTGTAATTGCCTTTGGCGGCTCCAAAGTGGATTTAAAACAAACATTTAATTTGTCTTTATTTTTGGATGCCAACCTGCAACTGTATTGGTCTTTGGCACCCCCAAAGGATCTTTTAAGTAAATTTTCAATTTGTCTTTTACCCTTTAGATGCCTCTAATCCCCTGTAAAACCTTTGAAGACGCCAAAGGGGATTTATATTAAACCTTCAATTTCTCTCTATATTTTTGGATGCCTCCACGCGACTCTCTTGCCATTTGACACCCCCAAAGTGGCATTAAAGTAAACTTTCCATTTGTTTCTTTGCTTTTGGATGTCTGTATGCCCCTGTAATATCCTTTGGCTCCGCCGAAGGGGATTTAAATTTAGCCTTTAATATGTCTTTATGTTTTTCGATGCCACCACACCACTCTATTGGACTTTGGCACCCCCAAAGTGTCTTTTAAGTAAACTTTCAATTTGTCTCTATCCCTTCAGATGGCACTTTTCCCTTGAAAAGGCCTTTGGTGACGCCAAAGGGGATTTATATTAAACCTTTAATTTCCCTCAATATTTTGGGATGCCTCCCCCGCCACTCTCTTAACCTTTAGCACCCCCAAAAGGGACGTTAAACTAAACGTTCCTTTTGTTTCTTTGCTTGTGGATGCCTCTATGCCCCTGTAATTGCCTTTGGCGCCGCCAAAGGGGATTTGAATTAAACTTTTGATTTGTCTTTTATATTTTGGATGCCACCATGCCACTGTATTGGACTTTGGCACCCCCAAAGGGTCTTTTAAGTAAACTTTTAAATTGTCTCTTTCCCTTTAGATACCACTATTCCCCTGTAACGGCCTTTGAAGACGCCAAAGGGGATTTAGATTAATCCTTCAATTTTCCTCTAAATTTTTGGATGCCTCCACGCAATTCTCTTGCCCTTTGGCATCCCCAAAGTGGCATTAAAGAAAACTCTCCATTTGTTTCTTTGCTTTTGGATGCCTCTATGCCCCTGTAATTGCCTTTGGTGCCGCCAAAGGGGATTTGAATTAAACTTTTGATTTGTCTTTTAATTTTTGTATGCCACCATGCAACTGTATTGAACTTTGGCACCCCTAAAGGGTCTTTTAAGTAAACTTTTAAATTGTCTCTTTCCCTTCAGATGCCACTATTCCCCTGTAAAGGCCTTTGAAGACGCCAAAGGGGATTTAGATCTCTTCAACGCCTCCTCTCCTGCTGCATAACCTCGGCACCTTCCTCCTGTAGAAGTTCCAGGGGACAATCTTTCCTCCTGGACTCCTGCCCCAGAGCCATGAGGCACTTTACCTCACCACTCTTGCATTGCCACCAGCACCACAGGACTCCTAACTCGCCTCAACTCACCTCATCTAACCCTGCACCACTTACAGCATCTCGCCCCGAGCTGCTGTACCTTTCTCTTTTCCCACTAAAGCATTTGTGTGTTCTCCACATTTCCCAAGTGTGATCCTCAGTCAGAAATCACAGCAAAGGACACATTCGACATTCAAGAATATCCATTAATCTAGTGACTCTCAGAATGACTGAGAGAGAGAGAGAGAGAGAGAGCTGGACATAGTTCACACATTGACATTTGCCATCCTTCCATCCTCAACCCGACATTCCCCTTGCCCTGCTGTTGTCATAATACCTCCTTTCCACTCACCCAGCTGCATCTTACAACTACAAAATAATGTCTATCCTCTTGTCTCTTGCATTCTACAGCCACCATTGATAAAATTTGACCAGACCTTCTGCCACTCTCCCATACCTTACCAGCACTAGCTGCCCATCCAACAGAAGCCTTTACCTCACCGTTGCCCTAATGTTCATCAAAAAGAAAGGGTCGAGTTAGGGAATAGCATAGTACTATTGTTTTGTGGCACATATGTCCAGCAAATCTCTTTGACAGCGACTCATGGATGTCTCAAATACATTAGCCTCATGTGACCCAGGTAGACTTTCCCACTGGTCGCTGACCCCAACCTTTAAATTGGGAGGTCAACCCCCTCCTCACATCATGACTTCCACCAATCAACGGCTTTTTCGTGACACCCCATTGGCCATTGGCATTGACCTAGGCTGCCACTAGTCCAACACCATGACCTGTGAGCATAACAAGATTGACACCAACACCAAAAGAGTACTGGTAGTCCCAGTCTTGCCATCTGGAGCAGTCGACAAGTCTACTGGCTCTGAGACGCGTATTTCCCAACTCCTTCCTCTGCTAACAAGGGGACAAAGCAACCTTTTCCTCTGCTAACAAGAGGACAATCACAACCTTTTCCTCTGCTAACAAGAGGACAATCACAACCTTTTCCTCTGCTAACAAGGGGACAATCACAACCTTTTCCCCTGCTAACAAGGGGACAATCACAACCTTTTCCTCTGCTAACAAGAGGACAATCACAACCTTTTCCTCTGCTAACAAGGGGACAATCACGACCTTTTCCTCTGCTAACAAGAGGACAATCACAACCTTTTCCTCTGCTAACAAGAGGACAATCACAACCTTTTCCTCTGCTAACAAGGGGACAATCACAACCTTTTCCCCTGCTAACAAGGGGACAATCACAACCTTTTCCTCTACTAACAAGAGGACAATCACAACCTTTTCCTCTGCTAACAAGGGGACAATCACAACCTTTTCCTCTGCTAACAAGAGGACAATCACAACCTTTTCCTCTGCTAACAAGAGGACAATCACAACCTTTTCCTCTGCTAACAAGAGGACAATCACAACCTTTTCCTCTGCTAACAAGGGGACAATCACAACCTTTTCCTCTGCTAACAAGAGGACAATCACAACCTTTTCCTCTGCTAACAAGGGGACAATCACGACCTTTTCCTCTGCTAACAAGAGGACAATCACAACCTTTTCCTCTGCTAACAAGAGGACAATCACAACCTTTTCCTCTGCTAACAAGGGGACAATCACAACCTTTTCCCCTGCTAACAAGGGGACAATCACAACCTTTTCCTCTACTAACAAGAGGACAATCACAACCTTTTCCTCTGCTAACAAGGGGACAATCACAACCTTTTCCTCTGCTAACAAGAGGACAATCACAACCTTTTCCTCTGCTAACAAGAGGACAATCACAACCTTTTCCTCTGCTAACAAGAGGACAATCACAACCTTTTCCTCTGCTAACAAGAGGACAATCACAACCTTTTCCTCTGCTAACAAGAGGACAATCACAACCTTTTCCTCTGCTAACAAGAGGACAATCACAACCTTTTCCTCTGCTAACAAGGGGACAATCACAACCTTTTCCTCTGCTAACAAGAGGACAATCACAACCTTTTCCTCTACTAACAAGAGGACAATCACAACCTTTTCCTCTGCTAACAAGGGGACAATCACAACCTTTTCCTCTGCTAACAAGAGGACAATCACAACCTTTTCCTCTGCTAACAAGAGGACAATCACAACCTTTTCCTCTGCTAACAAGAGGACAATCACAACCTTTTCCTCTACTAACAAGGGGACAATCACAACCTTTTCCTCTGCTAACAAGAGGACAGTCACAACCTTTTCCTCTGCTAACAAGGGGACAATCACAACCTTTTCCTCTGCTAACAAGAGGACAATCACAACCTTTTCCTCTGCTAACAAGAGGACAATCACAACCTTTTCCTCTGCTAACAAGGGGACAATCACAACCTTTTCCTCTGCTAACAAGAGGACAATCACAACCTTTTCCTCTACTAACAAGAGGACAATCACAACCTTTTCCTCTGCTAACAAGAGGACAATCACAACCTTTTCCTCTGCTAACAAGAGGACAATCACAACCTTTTCCTCTACTAACAAGAGGACAATCACAACCTTTTCCTCTGCTAACAAGGGGACAATCACAACCTTTTCCTCTGCTAACAAGAGGACAATCACAACCTTTTCCTCTGCTAACAAGAGGACAATCACAACCTTTTCCTCTGCTAACAAGAGGACAATCACAACCTTTTCCTCTACTAACAAGGGGACAATCACAACCTTTTCCTCTGCTAACAAGAGGACAGTCACAACCTTTTCCTCTGCTAACAAAAGGACAATCACAACCTTTTCCTCTGCTAACAAGGGGACAATCACAACCTTTTCCTCTGCTAACAAGAGGACAATCACAACCTTTTCCACTTCTAACAAGGGGACAATCACAACCTTTTCCTCTGCTAACAAGAGGACAATCACAACCTTTTCCTCTGCTAACAAGAGGACAATCACAACCTTTTCCTCTGCTAACAAGGGGACAATCACAACCTTTTCCTCTGCTAACAAGAGGACAATCACAACCTTTTCCTCTGCTAACAAGAGGACAATCACAACCTTTTCCTCTGCTAACAAGGGGACAATCACAACCTTTTCCTCTGCTAACAAGGGGACAATCACAACCTTTTCCTCTGCTAACAAGAGGACAATCACAACCTTTTCCTCTGCTAACAAGAGGACAATCACAACCTTTTCCTCTGCTAACAAGAGGACAATCACAACCTTTTCCTCTGCTAACAAGGGGACAATCACAACCTTTTCCTCTGCTAACAAGAGGACAATCACAACCTCTTCCTCTGCTAACAAGAGGACAATCACAACCTTTTCCTCTGCTAACAAGGGGACAATCACAACCTTTTCCTCTGCTAACAAGAGGACAATCACAACCTTTTCCTCTGCTAACAAGGGGACAATCACAACCTTTTCCTCTGCTAACAAGGGGACATTCACAACCTTTTCTGTCACCTAACACTTGCAATGGTTACAGTAAACTCTAGTACACCTCCTCCAGTACAACTCAACCAAGTGCTTACTCCCTCCCTGTACTTTCCCTTTTCTCGTTCTGTCCCTATTCAATGCTTTCAAAACTCCTTTTTTCCCCTATACCTTCCCTCGACCACAACTGAACAATTGGTCTGGAATATTTTAACGAAACTGAACTTGAGTAAATGGAGAGTAAAGTGGTAAAACTCAACCAAGTGCTTACTGCCTCCCACACGATAAAGGAACAAGAAAGCCTTTCCCTGTACTTTCCCTTTTCTCACTCTGTCCCTATTCAATGCTTTCAAAACTCCTTTTTTTCCCCCCTATACCTTCCCTCGACCACAACTGAACAAGAGGTCTAGAATATTTTGACGAAACTGAACTTAAGTAAATGGAGAGTAAAGTGATTGGGACATTGTGAAAGAATACTTTGATATGAATATTATCCAGAGGGAAATAAAGTTTCAGGAATATATCTGTGTTTCAAGGACTTAAGAGGAGTCCAAAGTGTATAGTCAACTTGTTAAAATAGATGAAGAAGAAAGTATTCAAATCAACTGCTCATAACTTAGGGCCAAAATTAGAGGAAGAGATAGAGGGGGTCTAGAAGGCAAGGTAGATGATACCAGGATGATAGCCGAGCTACAGTGAGAGATAAGAGGCCATAAATGTGTCCACTAGGGATGAGAGACGAGTAAAGGGTAACTTGATCAGAATCTTTAAGGCTTCTAACCCAGTTTAATAAACAACGTACAGCCTTATCATGAACTTTTATAAAAATAAATGATATAAATAATCTAGACAAGTAATTATCTAGTAAGAAGAGTGTATGGATGGAATAAATTGAGTTATGAAACTGTGAAAGAGGACAGCACCAAGGAATTTGGCTCGTGCGAAGACATCACTTGTCATACGCTAATACTATTTACTTTGACAAAAACATTATTGAGACCGTTTTATGAAATATCTTTAGAGTATTGAAAACAGCGGAGGGATACGACTACCAATCATCTTTATCTACAATGGTACGATAGTAAATGCCTTAATAAGAGACGAAGCTAAATAACCCATATAAAGGACTTTTTTATAATTTTTCTTATAATAAATAAATTGTAGAATCTTGATAGATACATTTTGAAGGTTTATTATATCATTGTAATATATAAATAAAAAAATAATTTAGGCTCGTCGTTCAAGGCCAGCTGACCCAAACATAACAACACACGCTGGCTGGCCGGAGAATTTCATCCCCTTCCCAAAATGACCAAGGTAAAGGATGTATTTTCCAGTTTCTTAACACAAATTACATAGCGAGTGATGTGATGTGATGATAGATAAGAGGCCATAAATGTGTCCACTAGGGATCTTTAAGGCTTCTAACCCAGTTTAATAAACAGCGCACAGCCTTATCATGAACTTTTATATAAAAAAAATGATATGAATAATCTAGACAAGTAATTATCTAGTAAGAAGAGTGTAAGGATGGAATAAATTGAGTTATGAAACTGTGAAAGAGGACAGCACCAAGGAATTTGGCTCGTGCGAAGACATTACTTGTCATAAACTAATACATAAGCAGATACGCAATTACAAAATGGTTATTTACTTTAACAAAAACATTATTGACACCGTTTTATGAAATATCTTTAGAGTATTGAGAGCGGTGGAGGGATACGACTACCAATCATCTTTATCTACAATGGTAAGATAATAAATGCCTTTATAAGAGACGAAAGCTAAATAACCCATATAAAGGAGTTTTTATAATTTTCCTTATAATAAATAAACTGTAGAATCTTGATAGATACATTTTGAAGGTTTCTTATATCATTGTAATATATAAATAAAGAAATAATTTAGGCTCGTCGTTCAAGGCCAGCTGACCCAAACATAACAACACACGCTGGCTGGCCGGAGAATTTCATCCCCTTCTCAAAATAACCAAGGTAATGGATCTATTTTCCAGTTTCTTAACACAAATTACATGGCGAGTGATGTGATATATAGGTAGTAAGTGAACTAAAGCCATAGGCTATTAAAGAAATGTAGATGTCGTGGTTTTCTGTCTTTGCATCTTGACGAGGCACCGTTCTTCCATGGCCGTTATAAAGTGATCGGGCATAACCACACGTCACCCAGCGCAATCAAGTTGAGTTCTAATTTGTATCCATTTCGCTCATCCAGGTCCAAATCCACCCTAAACTAACCGCTCGTAGGTAAATGAGCCTGTGAATGTAGACTTGGAATAAGGGCCCCCAAGTGCGACCGGCACCTCATAGTAAACAGTCGCCACACAGGACAAAGTCGATAGTAAACAGTCACCACTCAGGATAAAGTCGATAGTAAACAGTCACCACTCAGTACAAAGTCGATAGTAAACAGTCACCACACAGGACAAAGTCGATAGTAAACAGTCACCACTCAGTACAAAGTCGATAGTAAACAGTCGCCACTCAGGACAAAGTCGATAGTAAACAGTCACCACACTAGACAAAGTCGATAGTAAACAGTCACCACTCAGGACAAAGTCGATAGTAAACAGTCACCACTCAGGACAAAGTCGATAGTAAACAGTCACCACTCAGGACAAAGTCGATAGTAAACAGTCACCACTCAGTACAAAGTCGATAGTAAACAGTCGCCACTCAGGACAAAGTTGATAGTAAACAGTCACCACACTAGACAAAGTCGATAGTAAACAGTCACCACTCAGGACAAAGTCGATAGTAAACAGTCACCACACAGGACAAAGTTGATAGTAAACAGTCACCACTCAGGACAAAGTTGATAGTAAACAGTCACCACTCAGGACAAAGTCGATAGTAAACAGTCACCACTCAGGACAAAGTTGATAGTAAACAGTCACCACTCAGGACAAAGTTGATAGTAAACAGTCACCACTCAGGACAAAGTTGATAGTAAACAGTCACCACACTAGACAAAGTCGATAGTAAACAGTCACCACTCAGTACAAAGTCGATAGTAAACAGTCACCACTCAGTACAAAGTCGATAGTAAACAGTCACCACACAGGACAAAGTCGATAGTAAACAGTCACCACTCAGTACAAAGTCAATAGTAAACAGTCACCACACAGGACAAAGTCGATAGTAAACAGTCACCACTCAGGACAAAGTCGGTAGTAAACAGTCACCACTCAGTACAAAGTTGATAGTAAACAGTCACCACTCAGTACAAAGTCGATAGTAAACAGTCACCACTCAGTACAAAGTTGATAGTAAACAGTCACCACACAGTCTAATACCTATGGGGATCCATAGAGGGCCAATGCTGACTGTAACTGAACCTTGAGGTTAGTTCGTTATTTGGGCTTTATGCCATAGTTGACGTCAAGTTTCATCCCTCGAGCGAGAAATTTCTTCACACCTTCCGGTTTTATTGTTCTAAGACTAAGTCTCTCTGGTACTGTCTATGTTGCCCAATGTGGACTGAAAAACCTCATGTAGACAGACATGAAAGTTTACTATTGTCTTGGTTGATGCCGATGGTTCTGACTGGCCGCTGTCCTCAGCCTCATTAGTACCATTCGACCCCCATTGGATTTAGGCCACCACCTGATAACCTTACAAATATTAATGAAATACATTTACTTGATGGTTTTGCTACATTGTACAGCTTTGGATTATTGGTGCCGTGAATCTAATGTGTGAAACGTAGTACCTCACTCTTTTGTAATGATAGACCTTGTAAACACGCAACAGAACTAACGTATGGAAGTGGAAGAAAAGCATGTCAGTTAGCTGTTAATGCCCAGCGCAAGTGTTTTAGAAGGGTACTGATGAAACATAGTGACATAGATTAATGGATTGATAATGAATATGTAATAGTGGGGAGGGCGATGAAGATTATGGAAAATGTGGGGATAAAGTAAATGAAACATTTCCGCATAGCTTCAGAAGCACTAGAGATATGTGGAACTGAACAGACTTGTTCTTGATATATATATCATCAAAACATTATATATACAATAAGGTGGCACCATTGCCTGAGGAAATGTCAACAACATGTTGCTTTAAATACGTGCTGTTATGTTACCATTATGGTACCACCACAAATTTCTTATTTGCCCCTGATTAAGTTCAGGCCTATATCACATGTTTCTTGGTTGGTTTATTATTCTTTTATGATTTTCCTTCATTTCATAAGGAAGAAATAGTTCCTCAACTTTATTTGATTGCTATTTAAGATGCCTATCAGTTTGTGAGACCATATTGTTGATGATTGGCTGTAAAATAAATTTGCCAAACATTGTTTTACTAGCTCCTTAGAACATTACTAAGGCATACACTGTTTTTTCTGTTACTTTTTTCATTGAATATGACATATTTCGTGATCTTATCACATCAAGCAAAATCTATAAAATCTTCACCTAATTTCACATAGCAGCTAATATTTATCATAATTTTAATGTTTTCCAGTGATATGTGATTGTTTGGGTTTCATGTTTATATTCAGTTGCTGGAAAGCTGAGCATTGTGTGTACTTGCTTCCATATTAACCCATCCCAGCGACTATAACCACAGGAAGTTACTCATTTAGCTGCGCATTGAAAGTGGCTTTGGATATTGAGTGATTTTGTTCTTCACTGCTACATAAAGTTTAGAAAAGACAGTAAGAGTTACAGTGTGTGATTTGGAGCATTACTTGAGTGTTTTATTTTCAAAATCATTTATTTATTTATTTATTTTGCTTTGTCGCTGTCTCCCGCGTTAGCGAGGTAGCGCAAGGAAACAGACGAAAGAATGCCCAACCCACCCACATACACATGTATATACAAACACATCCACACACGTACATATACATACCTATACATCTCAATGTACACATATATATACACACACAGACATATACATATATACACATGTACATAATTCATACTGTCTGCCTTTATTTGTTCCCATCGCCACCTTGCCACACATAGAATAACAACCCCCTCCCCCCTCATGTGTGCGAGGTAGCGCTAGGAAAAGACACCAAAGGCCCCATTCGTTCACACTCAGTCTCTAGCTGTCATGTAATAATGCACTAAAACCACAGCTCCCTTTCCACATCCAGGCCCCACAGAACTTTCCATGGTTTACCCCAGACACTTCACATGCCCTGGTTCAATCCATTGACAGCACGTCGACCCCGGTATACCACATCGTTCCAATTCACTCTATTCCTTGCACGCCTTTCACCCTCCTTTTTCACTCCATCTTTCCACCTCCAATTTAGTCTCCCACTTCTCCTCGTTCCCTCCACCTCTGACACATATATCCTCTTGGTCAATCTTTCCTCACTCATTCTCTCCATGTGACCAAACCATTTCAAAACACCCTCTTCTGCTCTCTCAACCACACTCTTTTTATTTCCACACATCTCTCTTACCCTTACATTACTTACTCGATCAAACCACCTCACACCACATATTGCCCTCAAACATCTCATTTCCAGCACATCCACCCTCCTGCGCACAACTCTATCCATAGCCCATGCCTCGCAACCATACAACATTGTTGGAACCACTATTCCTTCAAACATACCCATTTTTGCTTTCCGAGATAATGTTCTCGACTTCCAGACATTCTTCAAGCTCCCAGAATTTTCGCCCCCTCCCCCACCCTATGATTCACTTCCGCTTCCATGGTTCCATCCGCTGCCAGATCCACTCCCAGATATCTAAAACACTTTACTTCCTCCAGTTTTTCTCCATTCAAACTTACCTCCCAATTGACTTGACCTTCAACCCTACTGTACCTAATAACATTGCTCTTATTCACATTTACTCTTAACTTTCTTCTTTCACACACTTTACCAAACTCAGTCACCAGCTTCTGCAGTTTCTTACATGAATCAGCCACCAGCGCTCTATCATCAGCGAACAACAACTGACACACTTCCCAAGCTCTCTCATCCACAACAGACTGCATACTTGCTCCTCTTTCCAAAACTCTTGCATTCACCTCCCTAACAACCCTATCCATAAACAAATTAAACAACCATGGAGACATCACACACCCCTGCCGCAAACCTACATTCACTGAGAACCAATCACTTTCCTCTCTTCCTACACGTACATATGCCTTACATCCTCAATAAAAACTTTTCACTGCTTCTAACAACTTGCCTCCCACACCATATATTCTTAAAACCTTCCACAGAGCATCTCTATCAACTCTATCATATGCCTTCTCCAGATCCATAATTGCTACATACAAATCCATTTGCTTTTCTAAGTATTTCTCACATACATTCTTCAAAGCAAACACCTGATCCACACATCCTCTACCACTTCTGAAACCACACTGCTCTTCCCGAATCTGATGCTCTGTACATGCCTTCACCCTCTCAATCAATACCCTCCCATATAATTTCCCAGGAATACTCAACAAACTTATACCTCTGTAATTTGAGCACTCACTCTTATCCCCTTTGCCTTTGTACAATGGCACTATGCTCGCATTCCGCCAATCCTCAGGCACCTCACCATGAATCATACATATATTAAATAACCTTACCAACCAGTCAACAATACAGTCACCCCCTTTTTCAATAAATTCCACTGCAATACCATCCAAACTGCTGCCTTGCCGGCTTTCATCTTCCGTGAAGCTTTTACTACCTCTTCTCTATTTACCAAATCATTTTCCCTAACCCTCTCATTTTGCACACCACCTCGACCAAAACACCCTATATCTGCCACTCTATCATCAAACACATTCAACAAACCTTCAAAATACTCACTCCATCTCCTTCTCACATCACTACTACTTGTTATCACCTCCCCATTAGCCCCCTTCACTGAAGTTCCCATTTGCTCCCTTGTCTTATGCACTTTATTTACCTCCTTCCAAAACACCTTTTTATTCTCCCTGAAATTTAATGATACTCTCTCACCCCAACTCTCATTTGCCCTCTTTTTCACCTCTTGCACCTTTCTCTTGACCTCCTGCCTCTTTCTTTTATACCTCTCCCACTCATTTGCATTTTTTCCCTGCAAAAATCGTCCAAATGCCTCTCTCTTCTCTTTCACTATTAATCTTACTTCTTCATCCCACCACTCACTACCTATTCTAATCAACCCACCTCCCACGCTTCTCATGCCACAAGCATCTTTTGCGCAAGCCATCACTGCTTCCCTAAATATTGTTCCAACAGTACAGAATTGCACCTTAATCTTGTGCATCATGACAAGTCCTTTTAAAAGAAATATGATATAATTGCCTGCTACAAAAGCAACAAATAATACAAATATGTCATATAATGAAAATATAATTTCCATATAAACTGAAATGATTATCATTACATCTGGTACATATCTTGAAATCTTAGAGAAATTGGAGAACAAATATTTTTTGTTATTGATGTTTTCAGATTCTCTTCAAGAAATGAGAATGTGATTAGGTTTGTCCTGATTTTTTTCAGCTTTTCAAAGAATTGAAATGAAATATGGTTTAAATGCAGTTCTTTATGTAGGGCTACAAAATTAACGATATTTTTTATTGTGACATACGCACATGAAAGAAATTATCTACACGTCAGTAAGTAATCTTCATGCATTTCTTCAGGTGACTGCATGTTGCTGTCTTTTTCTTGCTGGTAAGGTAGAGGAAACACCCAAGAAATGCAGAGACATAATGAAGACTGCCAAAAGCCTTATGGATGAAGTGACGTGAGCTGAGTTTGGCACTGATCCACGTGAGGAGGTAAGATAACTTGGATTTAGTGCCTTATTGGAGATGTCAGATAAAGCCAGGGTAGGCCTCACACTACTGTTAAGTTGTTATGAGTGCCCTCAGCCAATAGAGCACTGATTGGCACCACTTTCACTGAAGTGGCACTGATCCAAGTGAGGAGGTAAGATAACTTGGATTTAGTGCCTTATTGGAGATGTCAGATAAAGCTAGGGTAGGCCTCACACTACTGTTAAGTTGTTATGAGTGCCTTCAGCCAATATAGCACTGATTGGCACCACTTTCACTGAAGAGGCATTGATCCACGTGAGGAGGTAAGATAACTTGGATTTAGTGCCTTATTGGAGATGTCAGATAAAGCCAGGGTAGGCCTCACACTACTCCTAAGTTGTTATAAGTGTCTTTAGCCATTATAGCACTGATTGGCACCACTTTCACTGCTGTCACCTCCTGCCACCTAGACCTCTCATTACCAAGTGGGAGTCTGGCAGCCCCATACTGTCTGCCTTTATTCATTCCCATCGCCACCCCGCCACACATGAAATAACAACCCCTTCCCCTCTCATGTGCACAAGGTAGCGCTGGGAAAAGACAACAAAGGCCACACTAGTTCACACTCAGTCTCTACCTGTCTTGTAATAATGCACCGAAACCACAGTTCCCTTTCCACATCAAGGCCCCACACAACTTTCCATGGTTTACCCCAGACACTTCACATTCCCTGGTTCAATCCATTGACAGCACGTCAACCCTGGTATACCACATGGTTCCAATTCACTCTATGCCTTGCACACCTTTCACCCTGCTGCATGTTCAGGCCCTGGTCACTCAAAATCTTTTTCACTCCATCTTTCCACCTCCAATTTGGTCTCCCACTTCTCCTCGTTCCCTTCACCTCTGTCACATATATCCTCTTGGTCAATCTTTCTTCACTCATTCTCTCCATGTGACCAAACCATTTCAAAACACCCTTTTCTGCTCTCTTAACCACACTCTTTTTATTACCACACATCTCTCTTACCCTATTATTACTTACTCGATCAAACCACCTCACACCACATATTGTCCTCAAACATCTCATTTCCAGCACATCCACCCTCCTCCACACAACTCTATCCATAGCCCATGCCTCGCAACCATATAACATGGTTGGAACCACTATCCTTCAAACATACCCATTTTTGCTTTCCGAGATAATGTTCTCGACTTCCACACATTCTTCAATGCTCCCAGAACTTTCGCCCCCTCCCCCACCCTATGATTCACTTCCGCTTCCATGGTTCCATCCGCTGCCAGATCCACTCCCAGATATCTAAAACACTTTACTTACTCCAGTTTTTCTCCATTCAAACTTACTTCTCAGTTGACTTGACCCTCAACCCTAGTGCACCTAATAACCTTGCTCTTATTCACATTTACTCTTAACTTTCTTCTTTCACACACTTTACCAAACTCAGTCACCAGCTTCTGCAGTTTCTCACATGAATCAGCCACCAGCGCTGTATCATCAGCAAACAACAACTAACTCACTTCCCAAGCTCTCTCATCCACAACAGACTTCATACTTGCCCCTCTTTCCAAAACTCTTGCATTCACCTCCCTAACAACCCCATCCATAAACAAATTAAACAACCATGGAGACATCACACACCCCTGCCGCAAACCTACATTCACTGAGAACCAATCACTTTCCTCTCTTCCTACACGTACACATGCCTTACATCCTCGATAAAAACTTTTCACTGCTTCTAACAACTTGCCTCCCACACCATATATTCTTAATACCTTCCACAGAGCACCTCTATCAACTCTATCATATGCCTTCTCCAGATCCATAAATGCTACATACAAATCCATTTGCTTTTCTAAGTATTTCTCACATACATTCTTCAAAGCAAACACCTGATCCACACATCCTCTACCACTTCTGAAACCACACTGCTCTTCCCCAATCTAATGCTCTGTACATGCGTTCACCCTCTCAATCAATACCCTCCCATATAATTTACCAGGAATACTCAACAAACTTATACCTCTGTAATTTGAGCACTCACTCTTATCCCCTTTGCCTTTGTACAATTGCACTATGCATGCATTCCGCCAATCCTCAGGCACCTCACCATGAGTCATACATACATTAAATAACCTTACCAGCCAGTCAACAATACAGTCACCCCCTTTTTTTGATAGATTCCACTGCAATACCATCCAAACCTGCTGCCTTGCCTGCTTTCATCTTCTGCAAAGCTTTTACTACCTCTTCTCTCTAATTTATATAGTACTCAAAAAGTCAATGGTGTGAGTAGGAAATTGAAGTAAGAAATATTTGGAGTGTTAGGGAGGTATGGTGATGTATTGCAGTTAATTGGTTTTGAAGGCAATTTAAAAAATGTATAATGGCTTTATTAGTTGTATAGTAGGTGTATTACATTGGTAATATTAAGTTGAATGAATGAATGATGTCAAAAATGTATGAAGTACTGGAAGTGGGTCTTTTTAAGATGATAATGTAGCGCATAAGATTTTTTATCAGTAATTGATTTAGATGTGTAGAGGAAGTGATTTTACGGTGGTATTGGGGTGTGTTTTTGAGAGTGTCTTAACAGATGGAGAAAGTATATGGAAGTGTTAATTGTTGTGAAAGATCCGAGTGATGGGTGATATTAGTGAGAGCTGTGTAAAATATGGGTTAAGATTTGGTTTGTGATGTAAAATTAGGTAAAATAGTTGTATTGAATGAAGATGAGCTTTTGAAATTTGACCTAAGTTAACATTCGTGGTGACAAGTGCCAAAATTGACATGTTTAATGAATGTTTATATATATTATATTATTATTATTTTGCTTTGTCGCTGTCTCCTGCATTAGCGAGGTAGCGCAAGGAAACAGACGAAAGAATGGCCCAACCCACCCACATACACATGTATATACATACACGTCCACACACGCAAATATACATACCTCTACATCCCAACGTATACATGTATATACACACACAGACATATACATATATACACGTGTACATACTTCATACTGTCTGCCTTTATTCATTTCCATCGCCACCTCGCCACACATGTAATAACAACCCCCTCCCCCCTTGTGTGTGAGGTAGTGCTAGGAAAGACAACAAAGGCCCCATTCGTTCACACTCAGTCTCTAGCTGTCATGTAATAATGCACTGAAACCACAGCTCCCTCTCCACATCCAGGCCCCACAGAACTTTCCATGGTTTACCCCAGATGCTTCACATGCCCTGGTTCAATCCACTGACAGCACATCGGCCCCAGTATACCACATCGTTCCAATTCACTCTATTCCTTGCACGCCTTTCACCCTCCTGCATGCTCAGGCCCCAATCACTCAAAATCTTTTTTACTCCATCTTTCCACCTCCAATTTGGTCTCCCACTTCTCCTCGTTCCCTCCACCTCTGACACATTATCCTCTTGGTCAATCTTTCCTCTCTCATTCTCTCCATGTGACCAAACCATCTCAAAACACCCTCTTCTGCTCTCTCAACCACACTTTTTATTTCCACACATCTCTCTTACCCTTACATTACTTACTCGATCAAACCACCTCTCCACATATTGTCCTTAAACATCTCATTTCCAGCACATCCACCCTCCTGCGCACAACTCTTATCCATAGCCCATGCCTCGCAACCATACAACATTGTTGGAACCACTATTCCTTCAAACATACCCATTTTTGCTTTCCGAGATAATGTTTTCGACTTCCACACACTCTTCAACTTCCAGAATTTTTGCCCCCTCCCCCACCCTATGATTCACTTCTGCTTCCATGGTTCCATCCGCTGCCAAATCCACTCCCAGATATCTAAAACACTTCACTTCCTCCACTTTTTCTCCATTCAAACTTACCTCCCAATTGACTTGACCCTCAACCCTGCTGTACCTAACAACCTTGCTCTTATTCACATTTACTCTCAACTTTCTTCTCTCACTCTCTTTACCAAACTCAGTCACCAGCTTCTGCAGTTTCTCACATGAATCAGCCACCAGCGCTGTATCATCAGCGAATGACAACTGACTCACTTCCCACGCTCTCTCATCCACCACAGACTGCATACTTGCCCCTCTTTCCAAAACTCTTGCATTCACCTCCCTAACAACCCCATCCATAAACAAATTAAACAACCATGGAGACATCACACATCCCTGCCGCTTTATAAATTCAAGAAAAGTTATTGAAACCTGACAAGAGTTCACATAGCTGTTGAAATATGATTATGAGTGTAGTAGGAATAATTTTAATTGCCATTTTGACACTTCTTTTTTATTAGTATTTGTGAGTGAAGGGTGTGGATTGTATATTGCAGTAGAAGATAGATTAAATGAGGTAGGCTATGTGAAAATGTATGTGCCTGGTTAGTGTTTTTGAATCAATAATTATTTCCTTTTGTTAATGTTATAAGTTACTGACTTTGAATGTAGTTAAAATGTATTTGGTAATGTTTATTGAAGGAGGAGGTAAGAATGTATGAACTGCAATATTTGCCTGTGTTAGATTTAAAATTTACCAATTATCACATAAAGAAATTATTATTTTACGTGATTTGTTGAGTCTTTTTTTTTATACTAATCGCCATTTCCCACATTAGCGAGGTAGCGTTAATAACAGAGGATGAGGACTGGGCCTATTAGGGAATATCCTCACCTGGCCCCCTTCTCTGTTTCTTCTTGTGGAAAAAAAAAAAGAGAGGGGAGGATTTCCAGCCTCCTGCTCCCTTCCCTTTTAGTCGCCTTACGACACGCAGAGAATACGTGGGAAGTATTCTTTCTCCCCTATCCCCAGGGATAATATATATATATATATATATATATATATATATATATATATATATATATATATATATATATATATATATGTACATATATATATATATATATATATATATATATATATATATATATATATATATATATATATATATATATATATTTTTTTTTTTTTTTTTATACCTCGTCGCTGTCTCCCGCGTTTGCAAGGTAGCGCAAGGAAACAGACGAAAGAAATGGCCCAACCCCCCCCCCCCATACACATGTACATACACACGTCCACACACTCAAATATACATACCTACACAGCTTTCCATGGTTTACCCTGGACACTTCACATGCCTTGATTCACTCCACTGACAGCACGTCAACCCCTGTATACCACATCGCTCCAATTCACTCTATTCCTTGCCCTCCTTTCACCCTCCTGCATGTTCAGGCCCCGATCACACAAAATCCTTTTCACTCCATCTTTCCACCTCCAATTTGGTCTCCCACTTCTCCTCGTTCCCTCCACCTCCAACACATATATCCTCTTGGTCAATCTTTCCTCACTCATTCTCTCCATGTGCCCAAACCATTTCAAAACACTCTCTTCTGCTCTCTCAACCACGCTCTTTTTATTTCCACACATCTCTCTTACCCTTACGTTACTTACTCGATCAAACCACCTCACACCACACATTGTCCTCAAACATCTCATTTCCAGCACATCCATCCTCCTGCGAACAACTCTATCCATAGCCCACGCCTCGCAACCATACAACATTGTTGGAACCACTATTCCTTCAAACATACCCATTTTTGCTTTCCGGGATAATGTTCTCGACTTCCACACATTCTTCAAGGCTCCCAAATTTTCGCCCCCTCCCCCACCCTATGATCCACTTCCGCTTCCATCGTTCCATCCGCTGACAGATCCACTCCCAGATATCTAAAACACTTCACTTCCTCCAGTTTTCTCCATTCAAACTCACCTCCCAATTGACTTGACCCTCAACCCTACTGTACCTAATAACCTTGCTCTTATTCACATTTACTCTTAACTTTCTTCTTCCACACACTTTACCAAACTCCGTCACCAGCTTCTGCAGTTTCTCACATGAATCCGCCACCAGCGCTGTATCATCAGCGAACAACAACTGACTCACTTCCCAAGCTCTCTCATCCCCAACAGACTTCATACTTGCCCCTCTTTCCAAGACTCTTGCATTTACCTCCCTAACAACCCCATCCATAAACAAATTAAACAACCATGGAGACATCACACACCCCTGCCGCAAACCTACATTCACTGAGAACCAATCACTTTCCTCTCTTCCTACACGTACACATGCCTTACATCCTCGATAAAAACCTTTCACTGCTTCTAACAACTTGCCTCCCACACCATATATTCTTAATACCTTCCACAGAGCATCTCTATCAACTCTATCATATGCCTGCTCCAGATCCATAAATGCTACATACAAATCCATTTGCTTTTCTAAGTATTTCTCACATACATTCTTCAAAGCAAACACCTGATCCACACATCCTCTACCACTTCTGAAACCACACTGCTCTTCCCCAATCTGATGCTCTGTACATGCCTTCACCCTCTCAATCAATACCCTCCCATATAATTTACCAGGAATACTCAACAAACTTATACCTCTGTAATTTGAGCACTCACTTATATATATGGCGCACTGACAACTCTACTCATATTGAACAGATTGTAGGCAACGTTACTTATCATGCTGTTGACATATCCATCTTTTGGCAAATACCTCAGTATGTCTTGGTTGGAGCTGCAGAACTCTTTGCGAGTATTGCAGGTTTGGAATTTTGCTTATGCTGCTGCTCCACGCACTTTCCAAGGCATGATTATGGGTCTGTTTTATACAATGGAAGGTATTGGTTCCCTTTTGGGCACAGCATTGCTCCATTTAGTAAGTCCTTTTTGGCTGAATAACATGACTGATTATGGTAACATCAATGACAATCATCTTGATTTCTATCTTTACTTCTTGGGGATCTTGCAGTTTACCACTTTCTTAATCTATTGTGGCTCACTGTACATGCAAAGGTTTTCACTCAGACCAATAGCAATGCCACGTAGGAGAAGCAGCAGGGAAGAAGACACAATGCTGATTCACATACAGATAGAGAACAAGGGGGTGCTTCCTTATTGAAAGAGGAGGAAGAGGATGAGGAGGAGGAGGAGGATGAAGGGGATGATGAAGATAGAGTAGAAGAGGAAGATGGTGGTAAGGAAGATGCGAGACCAAGTGATATTCAGCTGCTGTTGTGAAAATGTTGTGACTGTGTCCATATTCATTGTATTGTAAATATTGAATCTCGACTCATGAATTCTCCTGCTTTATAAATCATGAATATTGTTGGTATTATGCTGTCATGTTTGCATTGTTTCCAGCATATTTCTCATCTTCTAGTGAATGCTTTTGGATTGTTTGTATCCAATGATAGTATGGCTAAAAATTGTACAATTTTTTGTATATCAGAAGGGACTTGCACATCTTAGAGATTTTGTGTAAACTGATAGTAGAGTAATGGTTTCTATAAGCTTCTTCATGCTCCTTTTTCATTGGTTGCACTCATGTATTTGGGTATATTTATTTCAGGAAATCTTATTTTAGTTCATTAGTTTCAGATAACACTACACAATTCTTATCCAGTCGTGTTTGCATGAGAGATCAGCCTTTGTAGGCTTTGACCAAATCTGCATTTCCAGATTGTGTATGGGTTGTACAAGGTTGCAGCCTGAACCATTTACAGACACTTAGATATGTATAGTCTTTGGTTTTTGTGTTCATCATTATTAGCAATCTTTTTTAAATATCTTAAACATTTTAAGGGTGTCATTAGTGCACAGTTCATAGATAACTTGAATCAGTTGTCTTTAATTCCTTTTCATGTACTGTGATAAACTCTAGGACTGCATATTGTCATGTTCTTTGGTACATTTGTTCATTTTTGATTATTGTATTTGTAAATTGTCTTCACAGCAAGGGATGTAAGAAAAGACCAGTAATGAAGTACACAGAATTTGTAGATAGTGAAGAAAATAAAGGGCTTTGTGTTATGTGTTGGGGAATGAGATACTACAAATTGTCTTAAAAATAAGGTTGTTATTTTTGAGAAAGGTATGAGAAGTAAGTGTGCAAATTTGTAGAAAGCTGAGAGTTAGCATTAAAGTATGTTTGAGAGAATATTGAGTAGTGAATTAACACTTTCTTGCACAAAGGGGGTGAACCTCATCAATACCCCCAAGGTGAACTATGCCCATACTGCTAGAGGTCAGTCATGTGTATGTGTTTACATTGATTATTGTTTTTGAGACTGTTTTTGGTCTTAAATTGTTTCAACATGTCTTTTTTTTTTTTTTTTTTTGCAAATATATGCTCTATAAAATATTCTATTTGTGAAATAGTGATATTATACCACCATCACCATTACAGCAAGTCTCTTGACATAATACCACAAGCATGTAAATATTAATGATATTTATCAGTGCTTTTCTTGGTCTCATACATTTTCCACATATTTGTTTATGAATGTGTGCAGCACTGGAGCTCAGCAGTCATGGAGTCTTTTGCTATGGCCGCTCCCTTGATGGATTTCCTGGGGGGAACTGGCATCAGAGATATACATGGATAGATAGATAGAGTGTGCTCTGTGATATGTATGTATATATATATATATATATATATATATATATATATATATATATATATATATATATATATATATATATATATATATTTATCCCTGGGGATAGGGGAGAAAGAATACTTCCCACGTATTCCCTGCGTGTCGTAGAAGGCGACTAAAAGGGGAGGGAGCGGGTGGCTGGAAATCCTCCCCTCTCTTTTTTTTTTTTTTTTTTTTTTTTCCAAAAGAAGGAACAGAGAAGGGGGCCAGGTGAGGATTTTCCCTCTAAGGCCCAGTCCTCTGTTCTTAACGCTACCTCGCAAATGCGGGAAATGGCGAATCGTATGAAAAAATATATATATATATATATATATATATATATATATATATATATATATATATATATATGTACATATATATATATATATATATATATATATATATATATATATATATATATATATATATATATATATTTTTTTCTTTTTTTTTTTTATACTTTGTCGCTGTCTCCCGCGTTTGCGAGGTAGCGCAAGGAAACAGACGAAAGAAATGGCCCAACCCCCCCCCCCATACACATGTATATACATACGTCCACACACGCAAATATACATACCTACACAGCTTTCCATGGTTTACCCCAGACGCTTCACATGCCTTGATTCAATCCACTGACAGCACGTCAGCCCCGGTATACCACATCGCTCCAATTCACTCTGTTCCTTGCCCTCCTTTCACCCTCCTGCATGTTCAGGCCCCGATCACACAAAATCTTTTTCACTCCATCTTTCCACCTCCAATTTGGTCTCCCTCTTCTCCTTGTTCCCTCCACCTCCGACACATATATCCTCTTGGTCAATCTTTCCTCACTCATTCTCTCCATGTGCCCAAACCACTTCAAAACACCCTCTTCTGCTCTCTCAACCACGCTCTTTTTATTTCCACACATCTCTCTTACCCTTACGTTACTCACTTGATCAAACCACCTCACACCACACATTGTCCTCAAACATCTCATTTCCAGCACATCCATCCTCCTGCGCACAACTCTATCCATAGCCCACGCCTCGCAACCATACAACATTGTTGGAACCACTATTCCTTCAAACATACCCATTTTTGCTTTCCGAGATAATGTTCTCGACTTCCACACATTCTTCAAGGCCCCCAGAATTTTCGCCCCCTCCCCCACCCTATGATCCACTTCCGCTTCCATGGTTCCATCCGCTGCCAGATCCACTCCCAGATATCTAAAACACTTCACTTCCTCCAGTTTTTCTCCATTCAAACTCACCTCCCAATTGACTTGACCCTCAACCCTACTGTACCTAATAACCTTGCTCTTATTCACATTTACTCTTAACTTTCTTCTTCCACACACTTTACCAAACTCAGTCACCAGCTTCTGCAGTTTCACACATGAATCAGCCACCAGCGCTGTGTCGTCAGCGAACAACAACTGACTCACTTCCCAAGCTCTCTCATCCCCAACAGACTTCATACTTGCCCCTCTTTCCAAAACTCTTGCATTTACCTCCCTAACAACCCCATCCATAAACAAATTAAACAACCATGGAGACATCACACACCCCTGCCGCAAACCTACATTCACTGAGAACCAATCACTTTCCTCTCTTCCTACACGTACACATGCCTTACATCCTCGATAAAAACTTTTCACTGCTTCTAACAACTTTCCTCCCACACCATATATTCTTAATACCTTCCACAGAGCATCTCTATCAACTCTATCATATGCCTTCTCCAGATCCATAAATGCTACATACAAATCCATTTGCTTTTCTAAGTATTTCTCACATACATTCTTCAAAGCAAACACCTGATCCACACATCCTCTACCACTTCTGAAACCACACTGCTCTTCCCCAATCTGATGCTCTGTACATGCCTTCACCTTCTCAATCAATACCCTCCCATATAATTTACCAGGAATACTCAACAAACTTATACCTCTGTAATTTGAGCACTCACTCTTATCCCCTTTGCCTTTGTACAATGGCACTATGCACGCATTCCGCCAATCCTCAGGCACCTCACCATGAGTCATACATACATTAAATAACCTTACCAACCAGTCAACAATACAGTCACCCCCTTTTTTAATAAATTCCACTGCAATACCATCCAAACCTGCTGCCTTGCCGGCTTTCATCTTCCGCAAAGCTTTCACTACCTCTTCTCTGTTTACCAAATCATTTTCCCTAACCCTCTCACTTTGCACACCACCTCGACCAAAACACCCTATATCTGCCACTCTATCATCAAACACATTCAACAAACCTTCGAAATACTCACTCCATCTCCTTCTCACATCACCACTACTTGTTATCACCTCCCCATTTGCGCCCTTCACTGAAGTTCCCATTTGCTCCCTTGTCTTACGCACTTTATTTACCTCCTTCCAGAACATCTTTTTATTCTCCCTAAAATTTAATGATACTCTCTCACCCCAACTCTCATTTGCCCTTTTTTTCACCTCTTGCACTTTTCTCTTGACCTCCTGTCTCTTTCTTTTATACATCTCCCACTCAATTGCATTTTTTCCCTGCAAAAATCGTCCAAATGCCTCTCTCTTCTCTTTCACTAATACTCTTACTTCTTCATCCCACCACTCACTACCCTTTCTAATCAACCCACCTCCCACTCTTCTCATGCCACAAGCATCTTTTGCGCAATCCATCACTGATTCCCTAAATACATCCCATTCCTCCCCCACACCCCTTACTTCCATTGTTCTCACCTTTTTCCATTCTGTACTCAGTCTCTCCTGGTACTTCCTCACACAGGTCTCCTTCTCAAGCTCACTTACTTTCACCACCCTCTTCACCCCAACATTCACTCTTCTTTTCTGAAAACCCATACAAATCTTCACCTTTTTTTTTTTTTCAAACTATTCGCCATTTCCCGCGTTAGCGAGGTAGCGTTAAGAACAGAGGACTGGGCCATTGAGGGAATATCCTCACCTGGCCCCCTTCTCTGTTCCTTCTTTTGGAAAATTAAAAAAAATTGAGGGGGAGGATTTCCAGCCCCCGCTCCCTCCCCTTTTAGTCGCCTTCTACGACACGCAGGGAATACGTGGGAAGTATTCTTTCTCCCCTATCCCCTATATATATATATATATATATATATATATATATATATATATATATATATATATATGGTAGGGATGGGAAGTGTCTTGATATTTTGTGTGGCAGTTTTATAGTAATAAAATATTTTGCTGTATAAAGGATGAATGATTGTGTGTTATACTTTGAATTTTGGCTTTCTCATTTGTTAAGATAATGATAGTTCTTTCCTAGGTGATATTCCTGATGTACTTCAAAATAATGTATGAGCTTTGTGATACATGATTAGCGAATTAATGTGTAGTTATTATTTTTTTAATGGAAAAAAAAATTGAGCATGTTACGGATTCTTTGCCTCAACACAGTAGGATGTTGAATGCAAATACCCTTTCATATATCATGAATCCATTCTACAAATATGCAGATTTATACATGGATTATCTCCCTTACATGGGTATTTTGTGTAAGTTCTTCAACCTTATTTGTGGGCTCAATTCATATATATATATATATATATATATATATATATATATATATATATATATATATATATATATATATATATATATATTTTTTCATACTATTCACCATTTCCCGCGATAGCGAGGTAGCGTTAAGAACAGAGGACTGGGCCTTTGAGGGAATATCCTCACCTGGCCCCCTTCTCTGTTCCTTCTTTTGGAAAATTAAAAAAAACGAGAGGGGAGGATTTCCAGCCCCCCGCTCCCTTCCCTTTTAGTCGCCTTCTACGACACGCAGGGAATACGTGGGGAGTATTCTTTCTCCCCTATCCCCAGGGATAATATATATATATATATATATATATATATATATATATATATATATATATATATATATATATATATATGTATATATATATATATATATATATATATATATATATATATATATATATATATATATAACCATCCCTGGGGATAGGGGAGAAAGAATACTTCCCACGTATTCCCTGCGTGTCGTAGAAGGCGACTAAAAGGGAAGGGAGCGGGGGGCCGGAAATCCTCCCCTCTCATTTTTTTTTTTTTTTTTTTTTTTTTTTTTTTCCAAAAGAAGGAACAGAGAAGGGGGCCAGGTGAGGATACTCCCTCAAAGGCCCAGTCCTCTGTTCTTAACGCTACCTCGCTAACGCGGGAAATGGCGAATAGTATAAAAGAAAAGAAAAAGATATATAACCATAAAATTTAACAACCAAACACTTACAGCAAGCCTTATTCTATATATAAGTCTTAAACTACCACAAACGTTGCCCAAAGGAGGTCTGGAGGTCTGTCACTGAAGGTCATGGCAAAGGGAATGGGTTAAAAATCCTGACCATAATGGAGGTCCAAGCACTCTCCCTACAGGTAAAACTTTAGAGATAACATGGTTATATGTTCGATTTCAGAGTAAAAACTGTTACCATTAGGCAACATTTTTCATTATTATAAGTCCAGCTTAGGGAATTTATTTTCATGCTGGTCCCAACAGGGAAATCCCTCAAAGACCTTCATTGGGCTGTGCTTTTACCCTAATATGGTTAAAATCCGATGGAAAAATACTTGCCTTAGTGTTCATCTTTTTCTCTTGCAAAAGTTACACCTTTGAAACATGGTAGTGTGTGAACTGCATGGGGTTTTGCCATACTAAACCAATGTAACTGAGCACTTTAGCACTGCTATCTATAACATAGCATCAATTCTATATATATATATATATATATATATATATATATATATATATATATATATATATATATATATATATATATATATATATATATATATATATATATATATATATATATATATATATTATCCCGGGGGATAGGGGAGAAAGAATACTTCCCACGTATTCCCTGCGTGTCGTAGAAGGCGACTAAAAGGGGAGGGAGCGGGGGGCTGGAAATCCTCCCCTCTCACTTTTTTTTTAATTTTCCAAAAGAGAAGGGGAACAGAGAAGGGGCCCAGGTGAGGATATTCCCTCAAGGGCCCAGTCCTCTGTTCTCAACGCTACCTCGCTAATGCGGGAAATGGCGAATAGTATGAAAGAAAGAAAAGATATATATATATATATATATATATATATATATATATATATATATATATATATATATATATATATGTATATGTACATATATATATATATATATATATATATATATATATATATATGTATATATATATATTTTTTTTTTTATATATATATATATATATATATATATATATATATATATATATATATATATATATATGGTGAAATCGTACTTCAGTAGGAGTTCCTACAATCTTATATAACATGTAATTTTTCTGTCCATGTAGCACGACGTTTCATGGTGACAGTGCACCTCATCAGGAGATGCCAGGCAATACTTAAAGTTATTTACATCCTAACATCACACTCTAGATACCCGCCGTCTAGTGATGTTTGATGTGACCTTACGACTCTAGTGATGTTTGATGTGACCTTACGACTCTAGTGATGTTTGATGTGACCTTACGACTCTAGTGATGTTTGATGTGACCTTACGACTCTAGTGATGTTTGATGTGACCTTACGACTCTAGTGATATTTGATGTGACCTTACGACTCCAGTGATGTTTGATGTGACCTTATGACTCTAGTGATGTGTATGATGTGACCTTATGACTCTAGTGATGTGTTTGATGTGACCTTATGACCAATAATGTGCTTAATGTGACCTTGTGACATGTGATGAGATTTTATGAATCTAGTGATATCTCTGACGAGGTCGTATAACCAGGTGATGTTTATCCTGTGACCTTATGACTCAGGTGATGTTTATCATGTGACCTTATGACTCAGGTGATGTTTATCATGTGACCTTATGACTCAGGTGATGTTTATCATGTGACCTTATGACTCAGGTGATGTTTATCATGTGACCTTATGACTCAGGTGATGTTTATCATGTGACCTTATGACTCAGGTGATGTTTATCATGTGACCTTATGACTCAGATGATGTTTATCTTGTGACCTTATGACTCAGGTGATGTTTATCATGTGACCTTATGACTCAGGTGATGTATATTATGTGATTTCATCATAGTGATATTTGTGACGACCTTATAGTACTGATATTGATGTGTGACATTACATGGGAATGGCAGTAACGTTTGATGTATGTAGTTACAATAATGCTGGGTTGGGAGCCATATGTATCATGTTTAGGCAAATATGGGCATGACTTTATACGTCCTAGGAAACAAGTCAGGTAGGTATGGCTGAGAGGAAGCATTAACAATTCACTACAAAGTCCATCAAGGAGACTCCACTCTACCTACACACACACACACACACACACACACACACACACACACACACACACACATACATACACACACACACACACACATACACACACACACACACACACACACACACACACACACACACACACACACACATGGTGGTTTTATTTGTTCAGTGACTTTATTTAGGAGGGATAACTGTGTCTACGTGTACTTACTGTATATAATACCAATAGGTAAAGTGAGACAATACATTTTCGTTTTTGAAGGCTGGATGTTCAAGAAGACGGGACCTTAATGTGAGGTATGATGATGTCATGAGGTAGTAAGTTGACCTCGGCTAACATGAGGAGAGACATGAGTGGTAACATTGTGATGATGGTGTGTGTGTGTGTGTGTGTGTGACCAATGATGGCGAAGTTAATGTGTTGAACATGATAGTGGGTCAGCCCACCATACATGTAGCCCACACCTGGTGTAGGCGGTCCACACCATGTGTAGGCGGGCCACACCTGGTGTACGCGGGCCACACCAGTTGTAGGCGGGCCACACCAGGTGTAGGCGGGCCACACCAGGTGTAGGCGGGCCACACCAGGTGTAGGCGGGCCACACCTGGTGTAGGCGGTCCACACCAGGTGTAGGCGGGCCACACCTGGTGTACGCGGGCCACACCAGCTGTAGGCGGGCCACACCAGGTGTATGCGGGCCACATCTGGTGTAGGCGGGCCACACCAGCTGTAGGCGGGCCACACCAGGTGTATGCGGGCCACATCTGGTGTACGCGGGCCACACCAGGTGTAGGCGGGCCACACCAGGTGTAGGCGGGCCACACCAGGTGTATGCGGGCCACACCAGCTGTAGGCGGGCCACACCAGGTGTATGCGGGCCACATCTGGTGTAGGCGGGCCATACCATATGTAGGCGGGCCACACCTGGTGTAGGCGGGCCACACCAGGTGTAGGCGGGCCACACCAGCTGTAGGCGGGCCACAGCAGGTGTAGGCGGGCCACACCAGGTGTAGGCAGGCCACAACATCTATCAGCCATTTGCGACAATAAAACGATATATCTATTATAGTTGAGTTAGCGCTATAAGAACACAGTTTTCTCTGGGAAGGTTTCTGTAATGACGTCACGGCTGCTTGGTGGATGGTACACACATAACCAGCGACGACTGGCGTCTCCTGGAAAATCTTGTGTTTTCGGATGGTAATTAAGTGCTTAGAGGTAAGAAAAAATGACGTTGTAATGAGTATGAGTTGTTATTGAGTATAATTAGTGTTATTTAATAGGTTACGGTTATAATAGAGCGTAGGGCAGAGGGTAAAGTGGATGGGGTTTGGGGGATGGTAGTGATCGGGAGGCAAATGGTGGATTGTGGTTTCGGCGTCGGGAGAAAATGGTTCTATTTATGTATTTTACATTTTATTGTAGTGAAAATAGATAAGGGTTGTGGCGTTTGGTGTATTTGTGTTTTGTTTTTAGAAGGCAATGGGTCAGGAGTGAGTTGTGTGCGTTATGGGGGTTACGTTTTCCCAGATCTTCAACGAGTAATGAACACTTTAAGTCGAGTTATTTATTTAATGGTGGAATTTCCATCATGTGCATGTTGCAGGTGATGTAGTAATTGGTTTTTAAATGTATTGTTCTTTTAATAGCCAGTTTGTGGCATGTGAGATGGTAATATGTAGGCCAGAAGCTGTATGTAGGAAATGTACATATTTCTTGTGGGGAAGGTGTTTGGGGTTACGTTTTCCCTGATCTTCAACGAGTAATGAGTACTTTGAGTCGAGTTATATATTTAAAGGTGGAATTTCCATCATGGGAAATATTTATAATGGAATAATTGTTTTTTTTTATGTTTTTTTTTATTTTGATTGAGTTTGTGGTATGTAATAGGGTAATATGTAGGTCAGAGGCTGTATGTAGGAAATGTACATATTTGTAGTGAGGAAGGTGATAGGATCAGGGATGTAAAAAATCTATAATAGCTTATTAGTTGTATAGTAGGTGTATTACATTGGTAATATTATGTTGAATGAGTGAATGATGTCAAAAATGTATGAAGTACTGGAAGTGGGTCTTTTTAAGATGATAATGTTGCGCATAAGATTTATTATCAGTAATTAATTTAGATGTATATAGGAAGTGATTTTCAGTGGTATTGTGGTGTGTTTTTGAGAGTATTAACAGATGGAGAAAGTATATGGAAGTGTTAATTGCTGTGAAAGATCCGAGTGATGGGTGATATTAGTGAGGGCTGTGTAAAATATGGGTCAAGATTTGGTTTGTGATGTAAAATTAGGTGAAATATATGTATTGAATGAAGATGAGCTTTTGAAGTTTGACCTAAGTTAACGTTCATGGTGACAAGTGCCAAAATTGACATGTTTAATAAGATTTATTATCAGTAATTAATTTAGATGTGTAGAGGAAGTGATTTTCAGTGGTATTGTGGTGTGTTTTTGAGAGTATTAACAGATGGAGAAAGTATATGGAAGTGTTAATTGTTGTGAAAGATCCGAGTGATGGGTGATATTAGTGAGGGCTGTGTAAAATATGGGTCAAGATTTGGTTTGTGATGTAAAATTAGGTGAAATATATGTATTGAATGAAGATGAGCTTTTGAAGTTTGACCTAAGTTAACGTTCATGGTGACAAGTGCCAAAATTGACATGTTTAATAAGATTTATTATCAGTAATTGATTTAGATGTGTAGAGGAAGTGATTTTCAGTGGTATTGTGGTGTGTTTTTGAGAGTATTAACAGATGGAGAAAGTATATGGAAGTGTTAATTGTTGTGAAAGATCCGAGTGATGGGTGATATTAGTGAGGGCTGTGTAAAATATGGGTCAAGATTTGGTTTGTGATGTAAAATTAGGTGAAATATATGTATTGAATGAAGATGAGCTTTTGAAGTTTGACCTAAGTTAACGTTCATGGTGACAAGTGCCAAAATTGACATGTTTGATAAGATTTATTATCAGTAATTGATTTAGATGTGTAGAGGAAGTGATTTTCAGTGGTATTGTGGTGTGTTTTTGAGAGAATTAACAGATGGAGAAAGTATATGGAAGTGTTAATTGTTGTGAAAGATCCGAGTGATGGGTGATATTAGTGAGGGTTGTGTAAAATATGGGTCAAGATTTGGTTTGTGATGTAAAATTAGGTAAAATATTTGTATTGAATGAAGATGAGCTTTTGAAATTTGACCTAAGTTAACGTTCGTGGTGACAAGTGCCAAAATTGACATGTTTAATGATTTTATATTTATTTATTATACTTTGTCGCTGTCTCCCGCATTAGCGAGGTAGCGCACAGAAACTTATGAAAGAATGGCCCAACCCACCCACATACACATGTATATACATACACATCCACACACGTACATACACATACCTATACATCTCAACATATATATATATATATATATATATATATATATATATATATATATATATATATTTTTTCTTTTTGCCGCTGTCTCCCGCGTTTGCGAGGTAGCGCAAGGAAACAGACGAAAGAAATGGCCCAACCCACCCCATACACATGCATATACATACGTCCACACACGCAAATATACATACCTACACAGCTTTCCATGGTTTACCCCAGACGCTTCACATGCCCTGATTCAATCCACTGACAGCACGTCAACCCTGGTATACCACATCGCTCCAATTCACTCTATTCCTTGCCCTCCTTTCACCCTCCTGCATGTTCAGGCCCCAATCCCACAAAATCTTTTTCACTCCATCTTTCCACCTCCAATTTGGTCTCCCTCTTCTCCTCGTTCCCTCCACCTCCGACACATATATCCTCTTGTTCAACCTTTCCTCACTCATTCTCTCCATGTGCCCAAATCATTTCAAAACACCCTCTTCTGCTCTCTCAACCACGCTCTTTTTATTTCCACACATCTCTCTTACCCTTACGTTACTTACTCGATCAAACCACCTCACACCACACATTGTCCTCAAACATCTCATTTCCAGCATATCCATCCTCCTGCGCACCACTCTATCCATAGCCCACGCCTCGCAACCATAGAACATTGTTGGAACCACTATTCCTTCAAACATACCCATTTTTGCTTTCCGAGATAATGTTTTCGACTTCCAAACATTCTTCAAGGCTCCCAGAATTTTCGCCCCCTCTCCCACCCTATGATCCACTTCCGCTTCCATGGTTCCATCCGCTACCAGATCCACTCCCAGATATCTAAAACACTTTACTTCCTCCAGTTTTTCTCCATTCAAACTCACCTCCCAATTGACTTGACCCTCAACCCTACTGTACCTAATAACCTTGCTCTTATTCACATTTACTCTTAACTTTCTTCTTTCACACACTTTACCAAACTCAGTCACCAGCTTCTGCAGTTTCTCACATGAATCAGCCACCAGTGCTGTATCATCAGCGAACAACAACTGACTCACTTCCCAAGCTCTCTCATCCCCAACAGACTTCATACTTGCCCCTCTTTCCAAAACTCTTGCATTCACCTCCCTAACAACCCCATCCATAAACAAATTAAACAACCATGGAGACATCACACACCCCTGCCGCAAACCTACATTCACTGAGAACCAATCACTTTCCTCTCTTCCTACACGTACACATGCCTTACATCCTCGATAAAAACCTTTCACTGCTTCTAACAACTTGCCTCCCACACCATATATTCTTAATACCTTCCACAGAGCATCTCTATCAACTCTATCATATGCCTTCTCCAGATCCATAAATGCTACATACAAATCCATTTGCTTTTCTAAATATTTCTCACATACATTCTTCAAAGCAAACACCTGATCCACACATCCTCTACCACTTCTGAAACCACACTGCTCTTCCCCAATCTGATGCTCTGTACATGCCTTCACCCTCTCAATCAATACCCTCCCATATAATTTACCAGGAATACTCAACAAACTTATACCTCTGTAATTTGAGCACTCACTCTTATCCCCTTTGCCTTTGTACAATGGCACTATGCACGCATTCCGCCAATCCTCAGGCACCTCACCATGAGTCATACATACATTAAATAACCTTACCAAGATTTATTATCAGTAATTAATTTAGATGTGTAGAGGAAGTGATTTTCAGTGGTATTGTGGTGTGTTTTTGAGAGTATTAACAGATGGAGAAAGTATATGGAAGTGTTAATTGTTGTGAAAGATCCGAGTGATGGGTGATATTAGTGAGGGCTGTGTAAAATATGGGTCAAGATTTGGTTTGTGATGTAAAATTAGGTGAAATATATGTATTGAATGAAGATGAGCTTTTGAAGTTTGACCTAAGTTAACGTTCATGGTGACAAGTGCCAATATTGACATGTTTAATAAGATTTATTATCAGTAATTGATTTAGATGTGTAGAGGAAGTGATTTTCAGTGGTATTGTGGTGTGTTTTTGAGAGTATTAACAGATGGAGAAAGTATATGGAAGTGTTAATTGTTGTGAAAGATCCGAGTGATGGGTGATATTAGTGAGGGCTGTGTAAAATATGGGTCAAGATTTGGTTTGTGATGTAAAATTAGGTGAAATATATGTATTGAATGAAGATGAGCTTTTGAAGTTTGACCTAAGTTAACGTTCATGGTGACAAGTGCCAAAATTGACATGTTTAATAAGATTTATTATCAGTAATTGATTTAGATGTGTAGAGGAAGTGATTTTCAGTGGTATTGTGGTGTGTTTTTGAGAGAATTAACAGATGGAGAAAGTATATGGAAGTGTTAATTGTTGTGAAAGATCCGAGTGATGGGTGATATTAGTGAGGGTTGTGTAAAATATGGGTCAAGATTTGGTTTGTGATGTAAAATTAGGTAAAATATTTGTATTGAATGAAGATGAGCTTTTGAAATTTGACCTAAGTTAACGTTCGTGGTGACAAGTGCCAAAATTGACATGTTTAATGATTTTATATTTATTTATTATACTTTGTCGCTGTCTCCCGCATTAGCGAGGTAGCGCACGGAAACTTATGAAAGAATGGCCCAACCCACCCACATACACATGTATATACATACACATCCACACACGTACATACACATACCTATACATCTCAACATATATATATATATATATATATATATATATATATATATATATATATATATATATATATGTATATATATATATATATATATATATATATTTTTCTTTTTGCCGCTGTCTCCCGCATTTGCGAGGTAGCGCAAGGAAACAGACGAAAGAAATGGCCCAACCCACCCCATACACATGCATATACATACGTCCACACACGCAAATATACATACCTACACAGCTTTCCATGGTTTACCCCAGACGCTTCACATGCCCTGATTCAATCCACTGACAGCACGTCAACCCTGGTATACCACATCGCTCCAATTCACTCTATTCCTTGCCCTCCTTTCACCCTCCTGCATGTTCAGGCCCCAATCCCACAAAATCTTTTTCACTCCATCTTTCCACCTCCAATTTGGTCTCCCTCTTCTCCTCGTTCCCTCCACCTCCGACACATATATCCTCTTGTTCAACCTTTCCTCACTCATTCTCTCCATGTGCCCAAATCATTTCAAAACACCCTCTTCTGCTCTCTCAACCACGCTCTTTTTATTTCCACACATCTCTCTTACCCTTACGTTACTTACTCGATCAAACCACCTCACACCACACATTGTCCTCAAACATCTCATTTCCAGCATATCCATCCTCCTGCGCACCACTCTATCCATAGCCCACGCCTCGCAACCATAGAACATTGTTGGAACCACTATTCCTTCAAACATACCCATTTTTGCTTTCCGAGATAATGTTTTCGACTTCCAAACATTCTTCAAGGCTCCCAGAATTTTCGCCCCCTCTCCCACCCTATGATCCACTTCCGCTTCCATGGTTCCATCCGCTACCAGATCCACTCCCAGATATCTAAAACACTTTACTTCCTCCAGTTTTTCTCCATTCAAACTCACCTCCCAATTGACTTGACCCTCAACCCTACTGTACCTAATAACCTTGCTCTTATTCACATTTACTCTTAACTTTCTTCTTTCACACACTTTACCAAACTCAGTCACCAGCTTCTGCAGTTTCTCACATGAATCAGCCACCAGTGCTGTATCATCAGCGAACAACAACTGACTCACTTCCCAAGCTCTCTCATCCCCAACAGACTTCATACTTGCCCCTCTTTCCAAAACTCTTGCATTCACCTCCCTAACAACCCCATCCATAAACAAATTAAACAACCATGGAGACATCACACACCCCTGCCGCAAACCTACATTCACTGAGAACCAATCACTTTCCTCTCTTCCTACACGTACACATGCCTTACATCCTCGATAAAAACCTTTCACTGCTTCTAACAACTTGCCTCCCACACCATATATTCTTAATACCTTCCACAGAGCATCTCTATCAACTCTATCATATGCCTTCTCCAGATCCATAAATGCTACATACAAATCCATTTGCTTTTCTAAATATTTCTCACATACATTCTTCAAAGCAAACACCTGATCCACACATCCTCTACCACTTCTGAAACCACACTGCTCTTCCCCAATCTGATGCTCTGTACATGCCTTCACCCTCTCAATCAATACCCTCCCATATAATTTACCAGGAATACTCAACAAACTTATACCTCTGTAATTTGAGCACTCACTCTTATCCCCTTTGCCTTTGTACAATGGCACTATGCACGCATTCCGCCAATCCTCAGGCACCTCACCATGAGTCATACATACATTAAATAACCTTACCAAGATTTATTATCAGTAATTAATTTAGATGTGTAGAGGAAGTGATTTTCAGTGGTATTGTGGTGTGTTTTTGAGAGTATTAACAGATGGAGAAAGTATATGGAAGTGTTAATTGTTGTGAAAGATCCGAGTGATGGGTGATATTAGTGAGGGCTGTGTAAAATATGGGTCAAGATTTGGTTTGTGATGTAAAATTAGGTGAAATATATGTATTGAATGAAGATGAGCTTTTGAAGTTTGACCTAAGTTAACGTTCATGGTGACAAGTGCCAAAATTGACATGTTTAATAAGATTTATTATCAGTAATTAATTTAGATGTGTAGAGGAAGTGATTTTCATTGGTATTGTGGTGTGTTTTTGAGAGTATTAACAGATGGAGAAAGTATATGGAAGTGTTAATTGTTGTGAAAGATCCGAGTGATGGGTGATATTAGTGAGGGCTGTGTAAAATATGGGTCAAGATTTTGCTTTGTGATGTAAAATTAGGTAAAATATATGTATTGAATGAAGATGAGCTTTTGAAATTTGACCTAAGTTAACGTTCATGGTGACAAGTGCCAAAATTGACATGTTTAATAAGATTTATTATCAGTAATTGATTTAGATGTGTAGAGGAAGTGATTTTCAGTGGTATTGTGGTGTGTTTTTGAGAGAATTAACAGATGGAGAAAGTATATGGAAGTGTTAATTGTTGTGAAAGATCCGAGTGATGGGTGATATTAGTGAGGGTTGTGTAAAATATGGGTCAAGATTTGGTTTGTGATGTAGAATTAGGTAAAATATTTGTATTGAATGAAGATGAGCTTTTGAAATTTGACCTAAGTTAACGTTCGTGGTGACAAGTGCCAAAATTGACATGTTTAATGATTTTATATTTATTTATTATACTTTGTCGCTGTCTCCCGCATTAGCGAGGTAGCGCACGGAAACTTATGAAAGAATGGCCCAACCCACCCACATACACATGTATATACATACACATCCACACACGCACATACACATACCTATACATCTCAACATATATATATATATATATATATATATATATATATATATATATATATATATATATATATATATTTTTCTTTTTGCCGCTGTCTCCCGCGTTTGCGAGGTAGCGCAAGGAAACAGATGAAAGAAATGGCCCAACCCACCCCATACACATGCATATACATACGTCCACACACGCAAATATACATACCTACACAGCTTTCCATGGTTTACCCCAGACGCTTCACATGCCCTGATTCAATCCACTGACAGCACGTCAACCCTGGTATACCACATCGCTCCAATTCACTCTATTCCTTGCCCTCCTTTCACCCTCCTGCATGTTCAGGCCCCGATCCCACAAAATCTTTTTCACTCCATCTTTCCACCTCCAATTTGGTCTCCCTCTTCTCCTCGTTCCCTCCACCTCCGACACATGTATCCTCTTGTTCAACCTTTCCTCACTCATTCTCTCCATGTGCCCAAATCATTTCAAAACACCCTCTTCTGCTCTCTCAACCACGCTCTTTTTATTTCCACACATCTCTCTTACCCTTACGTTACTTACTCGATCAAACCACCTCACACCACACATTGTCCTCAAACATCTCATTTCCAGCATATCCATCCTCCTGCGCACCACTCTATCCATAGCCCACGCCTCGCAACCATAGAACATTGTTGGAACCACTATTCCTTCAAACATACCCATTTTTGCTTTCCGAGATAATGTTTTCGACTTCCAAACATTCTTCAAGGCTCCCAGAATTTTCGCCCCCTCTCCCACCCTATGATCCACTTCCGCTTCCATGGTTCCATCCGCTACCAGATCCACTCCCAGATATCTAAAACACTTTACTTCCTCCAGTTTTTCTCCATTCAAACTCACCTCCCAATTGACTTGACCCTCAACCCTACTGTACCTAATAACCTTGCTCTTATTCACATTTACTCTTAACTTCCTTCTTTCACACACTTTACCAAACTCAGTCACCAGCTTCTGCAGTTTCTCACATGAATCAGCCACCAGTGCTGTATCATCAGTGAACAACAACTGACTCACTTCCCAAGCTCTCTCATCCCCAACAGACTTCATACTTGCCCCTCTTTCCAAAACTCTTGCATTCACCTCCCTAACAACCCCATCCATAAACAAATTAAACAACCATGGAGACATCACACACCCCTGCCGCAAACCTACATTCACTGAGAACCAATCACTTTCCTCTCTTCCTACACGTACACATGCCTTACATCCTCGATAAAAACTTTTCACTGCTTCTAACAACTTGCCTCCCACACCATATATTCTTAATACCTTCCACAGAGCATCTCTATCAACTCTATCATATGCCTTCTCCAGATCCATAAATGCTACATACAAATCCATTTGCTTTTCTAAATATTTCTCACATACATTCTTCAAAGCAAACACCTGATCCACACATCCTCTACCACTTCTGAAACCACACTGCTCTTCCCCAATCTGATGCTCTGTACATGCCTTCACCCTCTCAATCAATACCCTCCCATATAATTTACCAGGAATACTCAACAAACTTATACCTCTGTAATTTGAGCACTCACTCTTATCCCCTTTGCCTTTGTACAATGGCACTATGCACGCATTCCGCCAATCCTCAGGCACCTCACCATGAGTCATACATACATTAAATAACCTTACCAACCAGTCAACAATACAGTCACCCCCTTTTTTAATAAATTCCACTGCAATACCATCCAAACCTGCTGCCTTGCCGGCTTTCATCTTCCGCAAAGCATTTACTACCTCTTCTCTGTTTACCAAATCATGTTTAATGAATGTTTATATATATTATATTATTATTATTTTGCTTTGTCGCTGTCTCCTGCATTTGCGAGGTAGCGCAAGGAAACAGATGAAAGAATGGCCCAACCCACCCACATACACATGTATATACATACACATCCACACACGCAAATATACATACCTCTACATCCCAACGTATACATGTATATACACACACAGACATATACATATATACACATGTACATACTTCATACTGTCTGCCTTTATTCATTTCCATCGCCACCTCGCCACACATAATAACAACCCCCTCCCCCCTCGTGTGTGAAGTAGTGCTAGGAAAGACCACATAGGCCCCATTCGTTCACACTCAGTCTCTAGCTGTCACTGAAACCACAGCTCCCTTTCCACATCCAGGCCCCACAGAACTTTCCATGGTTTATCCCAGACGCTTCACATGCCCTGGTTCAATCCACTGACAGCACATCGGCCCCGGTATACCACATCGTTCCAATTCACTCTTATTCCTTGCACGCCTTTCACCCTCCTGCATGCTCAGGCCCCAATCACACAAAATCTTTTTTACTCCATCTTTCCACCTCCAATTTGGTCTCCCACTTCTCCTCGTTCCCTCCACCTCTGACACATTATCCTCTTGGTCAATCTTTCCTCACTCATTCTCTCCATGTGACCAAACCATTTCAAAACACCCTCTTCTGCTCTCTCAACCACACTTTTTATTTCCACACATCCCTCTTACCCTTACATTACTTACTTGATCAAACCACCTCTCCACATATTGTCCTTAAACATCTCATTTCCAGCACATCCACCCTCCTGCGCACAACTCTTATCCATAGCCCATGCCTCGCAACCATACAACATTGTTGGAACCACTATTCCTTCAAACATACCCATTTTTGATTTCCGAGATAATGTTTTCGACTTCCACACACTCTTCAGTGCTCCCAGAATTTTCGCCCCCTCCCCCACCCTATGATTCACTTCCGCTTCCATGGTTCCATCCGCTGCCAAATCCACTCCCAGATATCTAAAACACTTCTCTTCCTCCACTTTTTCTCCATTCAAACTTACCTCCCAATTGACTTGACCCTCAACCCTACTGTACCTAATAACCTTGCTCTTATTCACATTTACTCTCAACTTTCTTCTCTCACACACTTTACCAAACTCAGTCACCAGCTTCTGCTGTTTCTCACATGAATCTGCCACCAGCGCTGTATCATCAGCGAACAACAACTGACTCACTTCCCACGCTCTCTCATCCACCACAGACAGCATACTTGCCCCTCTTTCCAAAACTCTTGCATTCACCTCCCTAACAACCCAATCCATAAACAAATTAAACAACCATGGAGACATCACACATCCCTGCCGCTTTATAGATTCAAGAAAAGTTATTGAAACTTGACAAGAGTTCACATAGCTGTTGAAATATGATTATGAGTGTAGTAGGAATAATTTTAATTGCCATTTTGACATTATATATTGCAGTAGAAGATGGATTAACTGAGGTAGGCTATGTGAAAATGTATGTGCCTGGTTAGTGTTTTTGAATCAATAATTATTTCCTTTTGTTAATGTTATAAGTTACTGACTTTGAATGTAGTTAAAATGTATTTAGGAATGTGTATTGAAGGAGGAGGTAAGAATGTATGAACTGCAATATTTGCCTGTGTTAGATTTAAAATTTACCAAGTATCACATAAAGAAATTATTATTTTACGTGGTTTGTTGATTTTTTTTTTTCCCGCTGTCTCCCTGCGTTTGCGAGGTAGCACAAGGAAACAGACGAAAGAAATGGCCCAACCCACCCCCATACACATGTATATACATATGTCCACACACAAATATACATACATACACAGCTTTCCATGGTTTCCCCCAGACGCTTCACGTGCCCTGGTTCAATCCACTGACAGCACGTCAACCCCGGTATACCACGTCGATCCAGTTCACTCTATTCCTTGCCCGCCTTTCACCCTCCTGCATGTTCAGGCCCCGATCACTCAAAATCTTTTTCACTCCATCTTTCCACCTCCAATTTGGTCTCCCACTTCTCGTTCCCTCCACCTCCGACACATATATCCTCTTGGTCAATCTTTCCTCACTCATTCTCTCCATGTGCCCAAACCATTTCAAAACACCCTCTTCTGCTCTCTCAACCACGCTCTTTTTATTTCCACACATCTCTCTTACCCTTACATTACTTACTCGATCAAACCACCTCACACCACACATTGTCCTCAAACATCTCATTTCCAGCACATCCACCCTCCTGCGCACAACTCTATCCATAGCCCACACCTCGCAACCATACAACATTGTTGGAACCACTATTCCTTCAAACATACCCATTTTTGCTTTCCGAGATAATGTTCTCGACTTCCACACATTCTTCAAGGCTCCCAGGATTCTCGCCCCCTCCCCACCCTATGATTCACTTCCGCTTCCATGGTTCCATCCACTGCTAGATCCACTCCCAGATATCTAAAACACTTTACTTCCTCCAGTTTTTCTCCATTCGAACTTACCTCCCAATTGACTTGACCCTCAACCCTACTGTACCTAATAATTAACCTTGCTCTTATTCACATTTACTCTTAACTTTCTTCTTTCACACACTTTACCAAACTCAGTCACCAGCTTCTGCAGTTTCTCACATGAATCAGCCACCAGCGCTGTATCATCAGCGAACAACAACTGACTCACTTCCCAAGCTCTCTCATCCACAACAGACTTCATACTTGCCCTCTTTCCAAAACTCTTGCATTCACGTCCCTAACAACCCCATCCATAAACAAATTAAACAACCCTGGAGACATCACACACCCCTGCCGCAAACCTATATTCACTGAGAACCAATCACTTTCCTCTCTTCCTTCATGTACACATGCCTTACATCCTCGATAAAAACTTTTCACTGCTTCTAACAACTTGCTTCCCACACCATATATTCCTAATACCTTCCTCAGAGCATCTCTATCAACTCTATCATATGCCTTCTCCAGATCCATAAATGCTACATACAAATCCATTTGCTTTTCTAAGTATTTCTCACATACATTCTTCAAAGCAAACACCTGATCCACACATCCTCTACCACTTCTGAAACCACACTGCTCTTCCCCAATCTGATGCTCTGTACATGCCTTCACCCTCTCAATCAATACCCTCCCATATAATTTACCAGGAATACTCAACAAACTTATACCTCTGTAATTTGAGCACTCACTCTTATCCCCTTTGCCTTTGTACAAAGGCACTATGCACGCATTCCGGCAGTCCTCAGGCACCTCACCATGAGTCATACATACATTAAATAACCTTACCAACCAGTCAACAATACAGTCACCCCCTTTTTTAATAAATTCCACTGCAATACCATCCAAACCTGCTGCTTTGCTGGCTTTCATCTTCCGCAAAGCTTTTACTACCTCTTCTCTGTTTACCAAATCATTTCCCCTAACCCTCTCACTTTGCACACCACCTCGACCAAAACACCCTATATCTTCCACTCTATCATCAAACACATTCAACAAACCTTCAAAATACTTGCTCCATCTCCTTCTCACATCACCACTACTTGTTATCACCTCCCCATTTGCGCCCTTCACTGAAGTTCCCATTTGCTTCCTTGTCTTACGCACTTTATTTACCTCCTTCCAGAACATCTTTTTATTCTCCCTAAAATTTAATGATACTCTCTTATCCCAACTCTCATTTACCCTCTTTTTCACCTCTTGCACCTTTCTCTTGACCTCCTGTCTGTTTCTTTTATACATCTCCCACTCAATTGCATTTTTTCCATGCAAAAATTGTCCAAATGCCTCTCTCTTCTCTTTCACTAATAATCTTACTTCTTCATCCCACCACTCACTACCCTTTCTAATCAACCCACCTCCCATTCTTCTCATGCCACAAGCATCTTTTGCGCAATCTATCACTGATTCCCTAAATGCATTCTATTCCTCCCCCACTCCCCTTACTTCCATTGTTCTCACCTTTTTCCATTCTGTACTCAGTCTCTCCTGGTACTTCCTCACACAAGTCTCCTTCCCAAGCTCACTTACTCTCACCACCCTCTTCACCCCAACATTCACTCTTCTTTTCTGAAAACCCATACAAATCTTCACCTTAGCCTCCACTAGATAATGATCAGACATCCCTCCAGTTGCACCTCTCAGCACATTAACATCCAAAAGTCTCTCTTTCGCGCGCCTGTCAGTTAACACGTAATGAATAACGCTCTCTTGCCATCTCTCCTACTTACATACGTATACTTATGTATATTTCGCTTTTTAAACCAGGTATTCCCAATCACCAGTCCTTTTTCAGCACATAAATCTACAAGCTCTTCACCATTTCCATTTACAACACTGAACACTCCATGTATACCAATTATTCCCTCAACTGCCACATTACTCACCTTTGCATTCAAATCACCCATCACTATAACCCGGTCTCGTGCATCAAAACCACTAACACACTCATTCAGCTGCTCCCAAAACACTTGCCTCTCATGATCTTTCTTCCCATGCCCAGGTGCATATGCACCAATAATCACCCATCTCTCTCC
>NC_092268.1:2703599-2756378 GCF_036320965.1 Panulirus ornatus | reverse complement strand
AATTTCATTTGCATGCCCTAACACTACTAGGAATAAAGAAAGAACTTACCAAGACTCCTGCTGTGTACTTTACATTGTCTTCAAAGTGGGGATGGTCTGCAACCTTAAGCTGAGCTAACGTACAGAAACTTTCCTTGATTGGAAGGTTGGATGTCATGAACATCCCAGAGGTGGTGTGGTCTGCCACATAGTCTGCCACTACAGTAAACTGTTAAGAAGAATATGCATACATGACGTACACAATACGAAAAAATATATATCGTTTATGTACACAATTTCTCACTCTGAGGCAGCATCAGGAACAGAGGAAAAATGGCCCCATTTGCTTATTGTCCTTATTCACAGTTAAGCCTCTCATCTTTTCACAGTTTCTCCTAACAGCTTCACATACCCTTATCCAGCCTGTTGACTGCATGTCCATCTCTTACATCTCGCTCCATCCTTCCAACTTGTCCTTGTTCTTGCTCTTCCTCCCTCCATTTCCATATATTAAATACACTTTTATCTCTTAAGTAGCCCAGCCATGGAAATTTTGGGTGGTGCCAAGGAATGTGGCAAGAAAAGATACACAGAAAAAGGAAAATGAGTAAACTGTCTATATTTATTGCTGTACACACACTTAAATTTGGTGCACTAAGTTTGCCTATCAAGTTTGTTGAATTTTGCCAACTCTTTGTCCCTTCTCTGTCACCACCAATTGATTATTGAGAGAGAACTATTCTCAATGCTAACAGTTCAACTTTCATATTATAATTAGTGCACCAAAGACGTGCTAATTAGCCACTGAATGATGTGGGGCGTATAGCAGGGCACCCTTCTATCAGTACCTTGACTAGGTGGCAGGTCAAGGCACATGACCTCACCTAACCTACCAATTCCTGGATAAATGACCTTTATGGCCCAAACTATGGTTGCACATACACTTTTGCTGTCGGAAGACCTGTTAGTTTGCACTGCATATCAAATTTGCATAACATTTTCATTTAACCTATAAAGGACCCCAACCAAACTAGTATGTTATGATGCCATACTAGTAGGGATTACTTTTATTAACATTCACTCAACTTTCTCCTATCACATACTTTTAAAAACTCGTCACCAACTTCTGCAGTTTCTCACTTGAATCTGCCACCAGTACTGTATCATCATTAAACACACTCGCTTCCCAGGCCCTTTCATCCCCAAAGGCTGCATACTCACCCCTCTCTCAAAGACTTGCATTTACGTTCCTTATCATCCCACCTAGACATATTGAGTGTCATCATGTGTGTACAACTATAACCAATAAAGCTTCTAGCATCAAGTAAGGTAATCCTTGCACTGACCCTATTCTACCACCTTGCCTAGGCAACTCACCCCCATCCCAAGCTCGCCTTCATTTAACATTGATATCACTTTTATGGTTAGAAAATAAAATATTAGGAAATAGTGGAACTTTCCTCCGGAAAAATTAAGAGGTTCCTTATCCCATTCCTATGCCCAACTAGATCAAAACAAGACCATTATGTAGCAGAAAACCTACCACTAGTTAGCACTCCAGAGATCGTTCCTGCTATGGGACTGCCACGGGTGGTGAAGACATCCACTTCCATGTAGTTTGCACGCCAACTTTCCTGTACATTCTGATCTACACCATCTAGTAGGAACTTCCGAGTTATGCTGTCTAGCGAGTGGCCATTCACCTGCAAAGTGAAATGCTTAACCAAAATCAACCACGTACTATTGATTATATTCCTTGACCACAATATGTCAGAACCACTAAACTCCATTTCCTCTACTATTACAATTATTAACACTGAACACCACTAATCTACAGATATGCCTGCTAGTTTGTCTAAAATTATGAAGGCCAACACGACAGTTTTTGGTTCCGAATTATGTATTAAATCATGAGCATACAGCCTTGGTTTGCTCACATACATCGACTTAAAGTGCAGGAATATACGAGTTAGCCAACTGTGCACCTGATCCATTCGATAAACAGGAAACCAAATATAGACATCCTATGTATATAACAGATGTTTAGTAGCCAGTATAAAGCAGTATTAGCCATATAAAGGACACCAGTTTCATACTGGTTTGCAATGCAAGAAGTATGCCTACTTGAATCCACATTTACAAAGTGATATCCCCTCAAATTCTCAAAAAAATTTCCATTGGTTTAATAATCCTTTAACATCCCTTTCCAGAATCAGAACTTTGGAGTGCTTTATTTCTCAAGTGGTATGATGCAACTCACTCACCTTATGTAAAGTCAGTTCATCAAAATGGGCATTATCAACAGTAAGGGATGGAGCACTTATAAATCCAGTGATAGCTTGCTGACCGAAGTGGTACAACACTGTAGGAAGGGCATCCTTCAGAAGCTGTACCTCTGTCTGCAAGTATCACCAAGTGGTTAATCAACCAGTATCCTGTCATAAAAGGGAATTCTCATGTACGATCAGTAAGGTTTTGACGTTTTTGAAGTATAACCATTATTTGATTATGAGCATTATCAGACTTGCCACTCCCTCATCCCATTTTTTGTGGAAATAACCAAGAGAACATTCATTTTAAATACCTGAAGCTCGCTTACAGCTGCAACATATTCCTCCAAGGATTGATTGGCTGAGCTCCCTTCTAAGGGGTTCCTGATGTTAACAGTCTGATCAATGGTAGTTGTTCCACTCACTCTTAGTTCTGGGAAGATGACCGGCCCACTCCATACCTTTCAAAAGACCAGTTCACGCTTTTTTCATATCCAACTGCCTCTCCTACCTTACCAAGTCAGCATCATTAAAAATCAACCTCATTTACACATTTTGGTAATAGCCAAGCAACAGAATAAGTGACACTTGTAGATCCAGCAGTGATGTGCAGGCTGTAAGTGTGTTTAAATAGTTATATGCTAGAGGCATGAAGTTGTCTTGGGATAAAACCTGGGATGATGACTGTGAAAAAGAACTTAAAGTAACTGGAGTCTTGATATCGCAGGTGATGGACAAGTACCGAGAGTGGCAGGGAGGGTAACAATGGAAGAAGTAGAGTGAAGACTAGAGGTCAGTTGTGCAAGAAAATGAAATGTTATGATGGAGCAGAGGGCACTGAAAGAGAAGAGAGCAATGATATTGTGGTGGTGTGTTGGAATTGAAGGACTCTCTAAATTGCTGGTAGTACAAGAATGAAAGTTTTTATGTGCCCTAATGGCATCAGTCACAACACACGAGTCCTTGTTCAATTGGGTGTAGCCTTAATCAAATGAGGTCTTGAGAGGGTTTGGTCCAACTCTAGGCGGTTACCTCTCAAACATGCAAGAGTGTAGGACACTGATATGAAGAGATTGCCAAGTGCTGACAATTGCTGTTTATTGTAATTCAACTCCAAGACAAGTGCAGATTATGGCCCAAACACATAGAGGTGAGGTCACTGACAAGCATGGGAACTAATGGGAAAGAGCCTTACAAAGCTCCACTTTTACTGAATAACAGGCCAGTGAAAAAAGAAAGTTGGGAGGATATGTTATCCAAGTCTAAATGAATAACAGGCCAGTGAAAAAAGAAAGTTGCGAGGATATTGTTATCCAAGTCTAAATGACTTTTTGAAGAATGAAAATGCAGAGGATGGACAAGACATTATATTCAAGGGCAAGGTTGTTTACAACCACAGAAGGTACTGGGAAAAAGACTTGCAATGCTCTTTTGCAATCCCATTAGGTAAAATGTCTAATGAAAAAAAATTAGTTTATGGAAACAATTGTAGTGATGTGAAAGCATGGAAGAATCAAGACGCACTAGAGCACAGGTTTAAGAGAAGTGTTCTACCCCCTTTTGCTGAGGATAGTATAAACTCCATTATATAAAAAATAGCTTTTATAAACCTCAATCACAAGTAAACTACTGGCATTCTGTCCAGAAACATGCATCTCTCCTTGTCATGTACAACACTTGACGCATAGATCATTATTCGTAACCAATTTTCCTGCGGAGCACCATTCAATAGCCTTGACTTTTGGCAAACTGGCAGAAGCAACAGATGGTAGCAGTATGTAGGAACATTTAGGCTGGAGCATTAGGAAATAGTAATAATAAGGAACATTAGGTAGAAGCACTCTACGTGGCCTGTTAAAGGTGAAGCAATAGAGGCTATGAAGTGGCACTGGAGTTCCCTAGATATGGAGAGACTACTGCCATGGACACCCATTTAAGGGAGTTCCACTTTACATTTAAAAGGCCAAGCGAGTGCTTTGACAGTTGCTGAAAGAGGAGTGGTAATTGGGAATACTGGATTCAATAAGCTGCACATGGGCAAGAGTATACATGTGAGGGACTGAACATTAACATGCATAACTGGCCTGTTGCAATTCACTGGCTTGCACAGAAAAGGTTGTTATAAGCATGTTAAAGGGAGTGACAGGTGGAATGCCATTTTTTGGTGAAGTAATGTGTGAAAGTCTGTAATGAACAAATGAAGAAAAAAGTCTAAAATAAAGTAGCAAGAGAAAGAGGGTTTAGAAAAGTGGCTTGTTGTGCTGCAATACCTAGAGAAATTAAAAAATGGCACACACATAAGCTAAATAAAACCAGGGCATTGAAAGGTTTAAATACTTACATAGACAAATGATGCGTATGGCATGTGAAAGATGGGATAAAGAAGTGATACTCCTGATCCTACCCACCTACGTATCATGAACAAATGAAGAAAAAAGTCTAAAATAAAGTAGCAAGAGAAAGAGGGTTTAGAAAAGTGGCTTGTTGTGTTGCAATACCTAGAGAAATTAAAAAATGGCACACACACAAGCTAAATAAAACCAGGGCACTGAAAGGTTTAAATACTTTTTTTTTTTTTTGCTTTGTCGCTGTCTCCCGCGTTTGTGAGGTAGCGCAAGGAAACAGACGAAAGAAATGGCCCAACCCACCCCCATACACATGTATATACATACGTCCACACATGCAAATATACATACCTACACAGCTTTCAATGGTTTACCCCAGACGCTTCACATGCCCTGATTCAATCCACTAACAGCACGTCAACCCCGGTATACCATATCGATCCAATTCACTCTATTCCTTGCCCTCCTTTCCCCCTCCTGCATGTTCAGGCCCCGATCACACAAAATCTTTTTCACTCCATCTTTCCACCTCCAATTTGGTCTCCCACTTCTCGTTCCCTCTACCTCCGACACATATATCCTCTTGGTCAATCTTTCCTCACTCATTCTCTCCATGTGCCCAAACCATTTCAAAACACCCTCTTCTGCTCTCTCAACCACGCTCTTTTTATTTCCACACATCTCTCTTACCCTTACGTTACTTACTCGATCAAACCACCTCACACCACACATTGTCCTCAAACATCTCATTTCCAGCACATCCATCCTCCTGCGCACAACTCTATCCATAGCCCACGCCTCGCAACCATACAACATTGTTGGAACCACTATTCCTTCAAACATACCCATTTTTGCTTTCCGAGATAATGTTCTCAACTTCCACACATTCTTCAAGGCTCCCAGGATTTTCGCCCCCTCCCCCACCCTATGATCCACTTCCGCTTCCATGGTTCCATCCGCTGCCAGATCCACTCCCAGATATCTAAAACACTTTACTTCCTCCAGTTTTTTTCCATTCAAACTTACCTCCCAACTGACTTGACCCTCAACCCAACTGTACCTAATAACCTTGCTCTTATTCACATTTACTCTTAACTTTCTTCTTTCACACACTTTACCAAACTCAGTCACCAGCTTCTGCAGTTTCTCACATGAATCAGCCACCAGCGCTGTATCATCAGCAAACAACAACTGACTCATTTCCCAAGCTCTCTCATCCACAACAGACTTCATACTTGCCCCTCTTTCCAAAACTCTTGCATTCACCTCTCTAACAACCCCATCCATAAACAAATTAAACAACCATGGAGACATCACACACCCCTGCCGCAAACCTACATTCACTGAGAACTAATCACTTTCCTCTCTTCCTACACGTACACATGCCTTACATCCTCGATAAAAACTTTTCACTGCTTCTGACAACTTGCCTCCCACACCATATATTCTTAATACCTTCCACAGAGCATCTCTATCAACTCTATCATATGCCTTCTCCAGATCGATAAATGCTACATACAAATCCATTTGCTTTTCTAAGTATTTCTCACATACATTCTTCAAAGCAAACACCTGATCCACATATCCTCTACCACTTCTGAAACCACACTGCTCTTCCCCAATCTGATGCTCTGTACATGCCTTCACCCTCTCAATCAATACCCTCCCATATAATTTACCAGGAATACTCAACAAACTTATACCTCTGTAATTTGAGTACTCACTCTTATCCCCTTTGCCTTTGCACAATGGTACTATGCACGCATTCCCCCAATCCTCAGGCACCTCACCATGAGTCATACATACATTAAATAACCTTACCAACCAGTCAATAATAGAGTCACCCCTTTTTAAATAAATTCCACTGCAATACCATCAAAACCTGCTGCCTTGCTGGCTTTCATCTTCCGCAAAGCTTTTACTACCTCTTCTCTGTTTATCAAATCATTTTCCCTAACCCTCTCACTTTGCACACCACCTCGACCAAAACACCCTATATCTGCCACTCTATCATCAAACACATTCAACATACCTTCAAAATACTCACTCCATCTCCTCACATCACCACTACTTGTTATCACCTCCCCATTTGCGCCCTTCACTGAAGTTCCCATTTGCTCCCTTGTCTTACGCACTTTATTTACCTCCTTCCAGAACATCTTTTTATTCTCCCTAAAATCTAATGATACTCTCTCACCCCAACTCTCATTTGCCCTCTTTTTCACCTCTTGCACCTTTCTCTTGACCTCCTGTCTCTTTCTTTTATACATCTCCCACTCAATTACATTTTTTCCCTGCAAAATTCGTCCAAATGCCTCTCTCTTCTCTTTCACTAATAATCTTACTTCTTCATCCCACCACTCACTACCCTTTCTAATCAACCTACCTCCCACTCTTCTCACGCCACAAGCATCTTTTGCACAATCCATCACTGATTCCCTAAATACATACCATTCCTCCCCCACTCCCCTTACTTCCATTGTTCTCACCTTTTTCCATTCTGTACTCAGTCTCTCCTGGTACTTCCTCACACAAGTCTCCTTCCCAAGCTCACTTACTCTCACCACCCTCATCACCCCAACATTCACTCTTCTTTTCTGAAAACCCATACAAATCTTCACCTTAGCCTCCACAAGGTAATGATCAGGCATCCCTCCAGTTGCACCTCTCAGCACATTAACATCCAAAAGTCTCTCTTTCGCGCGCCTGTCAATTAACACGTAATCCAATAATGCTCTCTGGCCATCTCTCCTACTTACATACGTATACTTATGTATATCTCGCTTTTTAAACCAGGTATTCCCAATCACCAGTCCTTTTTCAGCACATAAATCTACAAGCTCTTCACCATTTCCATTTACAACACTGAACACCCCATGTATACTAATTATTCCCTCAACTGCCACATTACTCACCTTTGCATTCAAATCAACCATCACTATAACACTGTCTCGTGCATCAAAACCACTAACACACTCATTCAGCTGCTCCCAAAACACTTGCCTCTCATGATCTTTCTTCTCATGCCCAGGTGCATATGCACCAATAATCACCCAACTCTCTCCATCAACTTTCAGTTTTACCCATATCAATCTAGAATTTACTTTCTTACACTCTATCACATACTCCCACAACTCCTGATTCAGGAGTAGTGCTACTCCTTCCCTTGCTCTTGTCCTCTCACTAATCCCTGACTTTACTCCCAAGACATTCCCAAACCACTCTTCCCCTTTGCCCTTTAGCTTCATTTCACTCAGAGCCAAAACATCCAGGTTCCTTTCCTCAAACATACTACCTATCTCTCCTTTTTTCTTATCTTGGTTACATCCACACTATGTAAAAGATTAGCCTGATGGACTGGAATCTTGCCTAAACATGTTTGCATATGATATTACGAGTCACAAGAGAAACAAGCAAAGATGGTGAGTGAATAATCCTGCATGGTGACGTGTATAAACTTGCAACTTAGACATGGATGATAAGATAAAATTCAAGTATGTGCAAGACAGGATGGGACAGGGTGAAAGGTTTCCGTGCAATTATTACCTAATTGAAAATAACAAGTCTGCGTGTAAAAGAGAGTTAAGGACCATTATAGTCTCAGAGGTACTAATAAGAATTGTGAAAGGGGCAAAACATTTGCTAGCAAATGTAATTATCACATTCAGGTATGTATATGGTTAAAGACTAGTTCGGTAAATTATTCACAAGATATATGTCATACCTAAAGTACATTATGCCTTTAATATCTGGTGACTGCATCAAGAAGCACAAATATCTGATAAAGAAAAAGAGAGATGATCAAACTACAATATGAAGCTCAGGACTGCAAACCTGTATGTCATGGAGATATGGACAGAGAAGGGGGATTTTGATAATTGCATTCAGGTTTCTAAATCAACTTAATACTGACAATGAACAAATCACACACGCAACATCAAGGCAATAACAGAAAGCTTGGAAAAAAGTTTATAAAGGATGTTATGTGGAGCTGGTTTACTATTAGGATGGTTGAAATAAAATAACAAAGGTGACTAAATGCCAGCAGATTACAAAGGTCTAAAAGGCTACCATGAATCATACATACATTAATTAACCTTACCAACCATTCAACAATACAGTCACCCCCTTTTTTAATAAATTCCACTGCAATACCATCCAAACCTGCTGCCTTGCCGGCTTTCATCTTCCGTAAAGATTTTACTACCTCTTCTCTATTTACCAAATCATTTTCCCTAACCCTCTCACTTTGCACACCACCTCGACCAAAACACCCTATATCTGCCACTCTATCATCAAACACATTCAACAAACCTTCAAAATTCTTTTGATCAATCATGCAAAGATGTAAAAAATAAAACTTTGCAGAGATACCTTACATAAATTGCTGAAGTGGAATTAGGGTAGAGGCTCGCTATGATGGGTAACAAAAAATTGGTAAGAGTATACAGTCCCAGATATTAACAGGATATGTGGCAAACATGCTGTAAATATAGCCTTTCACCAAAATATCATAAGAATATACAGCAGAGGTGGCGAGAAGACAGAGCAAGACAAGTGTGACATGCTGTTGTCAAGAGAAAATATGACGAACATGTATAATGTCATCTGAGATTATCTAGGCTTACCAGCATTAAGGTGATCGGCTGTGAATGCATTGACAAATGTCTTTCTGCCTCTAATAATAGAGGAACCATCAGAAGTCAGGACAGCTTGGTTTCTTATTTCAGACACATCTACACCATTTACCAGCACCCCTTTGCTGCCTCTACCAGAAAGGGTTGAATTTATCTTGAGATTCCTCACAGTTAGACCTTTTGTGACACTTAAGTCACATTTTATTACCTGCAACACAAATGTACTGTCAAATCAAATGGTTCACTTAGGTTACATTCATATACAAAAATTACAAATGTCATATGGATCAGAAGAGAGCACCATACCACATCTTCATTCTGAAGAACAGCCAAACAGTACAGCTCATCAATATTCACATTGTTGATGGTATCCACTTTAAGAACACCAATGTATATATCATTAAGGAACTGTACCCTAGCTGTTGAAGAAAAAATATACCATAATTGATACAGGAAGCTTGAAAAAATATACATCACTGAAATGCTGTCCATACAGAATATTTCAGGCAGTTAAAAGAACTAATCATACCCCCAAAGATTGGCAAGGTTTTTTCTTTTTTGCTTTTGCTTTGTCGCTGTTTCCCGCGTTTGCAAGGTAGCGCAAGGAAACAGATGAAAGAAATGGCCCAAACCACTCCCATAAACATGTATATACATACGTCCACACACGCAAATATACATACCTACACAGCTTTCCATGGTTTACCGCAGTCGCTTCACATGCCCTGACTCAATCCACTAACAGCACGTCAACCCCGGTATACCACATCGATCCAATGCACTCTATTCATTGCCCGCCTTTCACCCTCCTGCATGTTCAGGCCCCGATCACACAAAATCTTTTTCACTCCATCTTTCCACCTCCAATTTGGTCTCCCACTTCTCCTCATTCCCTCCACCTCTGACACATATATCCTCTTGGTCAATCTTTCCTCACTCATTCTCTCCATGTGCCCAAACCATTTCAAAACACCCTCTTCTGCTCTCTCAACCATGCTCTTTTTATTTCCACACATCTCTCTTACCCTTACGTTACTTACTCGATCAAACCACCTCACACCACACATTGTCCTCAAACATCTCATTTCCAGCACATCCATCCTCCTGCGCACAACTCTATCCATAGCCCACGCCTCGCAACCATACAACATTGTTGGAACCACTATTCCTTCAAACATACCCATTTTTGCTTTCCGAGATAATGTTCTCGACTTCCACACATTCTTCAAGGCTCCCAGGATTTTTGCCCCCTCCCCCACCCTATGATCCACTTCCGCTTCCAAGGTTCCATCCGCTGCCAGATCCACTCCCAGATATCTAAAACACTTTACTTCCTCCAGTTTTTCTCCATTCAAACTTACCTCCCAATTGACTTGACCCTCAACCCTACTGTACCTACTAACCTTGCTCTTATTCACTTTTACTCTTAACTTCCTTCTTTCACACACTTTACCAAACTTAGTCACCAGCTTCGGCAGTTTCTCACATGAATCTGCCACCAGCTCTGTATCATCAGCAAACAACAACTGACTCACTTCCCAAGCTCTCTCATCCACAACAGACTGCATACTTGCCCCTCTTTCCAAAACTCTTGCATTCACCTCCCTAACAACCCCATCCATAAACAAATTAAACAACCATGGAGACATCACACACCCCTACCGCAAACCTACATTCACTGAGAAGCAATCACTTTCCTCTCTTCCTACACGTACACATGCCTTACATCCTTAATAAAAACTTTTCACTGCTTCTAACAACTTGCCTCCCACACCATATATTCTTAATACCTTCCACAGAGCATCTCTATCAACTCTATCATATGCCTTCTCCAGATCGATAAATGCTACATACAAATCCATTTGCTTTTCTAAGTATTTCTCACATACATTCTTCAAAGCAAACACCTGATCCACACATCCTCTACCACTTCTGAAACCACACTGCTCTTCCCCAATCTGATGCTCTGTACATGCCTTCACCCTCTCAATCAATACCCTCCCATATAATTTACCAGGAATACTCAACAAACTTATACCTCTGTAATTTCAGCATTCACTCTTATCCCCTTTGCCTTTGTACAATGGCACTATGCAAGCATTCCGCTAATCCTCAGGCACCTCACCATGAGTCATACATACATTAAATAACCTTACCAACCAGTCAACAATACAGTCAACCCCTTTTTTTTTTATAAATTCCACTGCAATACCATCAAAACCTGCTGCCTTGCCGACTTTCATCTTCCGCAAAGCTTTTACTACCTCTTCTCTGTTTACCAAACCATTCTCCCTAACCCTCTCACTTTGAACACCACCTCGACCAAAACACCCAATATCTGCCACTCTATCATCAAACACATTCAACAAACCTTCAAAATATTCACTCCATCTCCTTCTCACATCACCACTACTTGTTATCACCTCCCCATTTGCGCCCTTCACTGAAGTTCCCATTTGCTCCCTTGTCTTACGCACTTTATTTACCTCCTTCCAAAACATCTTTTTATTCTCCCTAAAATTTAATGATACTCTCTCACCCCAACTCTCATTTGCCCTCTTTTTCACCTCTTGCACCTTTCTCTTGACCTCCTGTCTCTTTCTTTTATACATCTCCCACTCAATTGCATTTTTTCCCTGCAAAAATGGTCCAGATGCCCCTCTCTTCTCTTTCACTAATAATCTTACTTCTTCATCCCACCACTCACTACCCTTTCTGATCAACCCACCTCCCACTCTTCTCATGTCACAAGCATCTTTTGTGCAATCCATCACTGATTCCCTAAATACACCCCATTCCTCCCCCACTCCCCTTACTTCCATTGTTCTCACCTTTTTCCATTCTGTACTCAGTCTCTCCTGGTACTTCCTCACACAAGTCTCCTTCCCAAGCTCACTTACTCTCACCACCCTCTTCACCCCAACATTCACTTTTTTTTTTTTCTGTCTCCCGCGTTTGCGAGGTAGCGCAAGGAAACAGACGAAAGAAATGGCCCAACCCACCCCCATACACATGTATATACATACGTCCACACACGCAAATATACATACCTACACAGCTTTCCATGGTTTACCCCAGACGCTTCACATGCCCTGATTCAATCCACTAACAGCACGTCAACCCCGGTATACCACATCGATCCAATTCACTCTATTCCTTGCCCACCTTTCACCATCCTGCATGTTCAGGCCCCGATCACACAAAATCTTTTTAACTCCATCTTTCCACCTCCAATTTGGTCTCCCACTTCTCCTCGTTCCCTCCTCCTCCGACACATATATCATCTTGGTCAATCTTTCTTCACTCATTCTCTCCATGCGCCCAAACCATTTCAAAACACCCTCTTCTGCTCTCTCAACCATGCTCTTTTTATTTCCACACATCTCTCATACCTTTACATTACTTACTCGATCAAACTACCTCACACCACAAATTGTCCTCAAACACCTCATTTCCAGCACATCCATCCTCCTGCGCACAACTCTATCTATCGCAACCATACAACATTCTTGGAACCACTATTCCTTCAAACATACCCATTTTTGCTTTCCGAGATAATGTTCTCGACTTCCACACATTCTTCAAGGCTCCCAGGATTTTCGCCCCCTCCCCCATCCTATGTTCCACTTCCGCTTCCAGGGTTCCATCCGCTGCCAGATCCACTCCCAGATATCTAAAGCACTTTACAACCTCCAGTTTTTCTCCATTCAAACTTACGTCCCAATTGACTTGACCCTCAACCCTACTGTACCTAATAACCTTGCTCTTATTCACATTTACTCTTAACTTTCTTCTTTCACACACTTCACCAAACTCAGTCACCAGCTTCTGCAGTTTCTCACATGAATCCGCCACCAGCGCTGTATTATCAGTGAACAACAACTGACTCACTTCCCAAGCTCTCTCATCCCCAACAGACTTCATACTTGCCCCTCTTTCCAAAACTCTTGCATTCACCTCCCTAACAACCCCATCCATAAACAAATTAAACAACCATGGAGACATCACACACCCCTGCCGCATACCTACATTCACTGAGAAGCAATCACTTTCCTCTCTTCCTACACGTAAACATGCCTTACATCCTCGATAAAAACTTTTCACTGCGTCTAACAACTTGCCTCCCACACCATATATTCTTAATACCTTCCACAGAGCATCTCTATCAACTCTATCATATGCCTTCTCCAGATCTATAAATGCTACATACAAATCCATTTGCTTTTCTAAGTATTTCTCACATACATTCTTCAAAGCAAACACCTGATCCACACATCCTCTACCACTTCTAAAACCACACTGCTCTTCCCCAATCTGATGCTCTGTACATGCCTTCACCCTCTCAATCAATACCCTCCCATACAATTTACCAGGAATACTCAACAAACTTATACCTCTGTAATTTGAGCACTCACTCTTATCCCCTTTGCCTTTGTACAATGGCACTATGCAAGCATTCCGCCAATCCTCAGGCACCTCACCATGAGTCATACATACATTAAATAACCTTACCAACCAGTCAATAATACAGTCACTCCATTTTTTAATAAATTCCACCGCAATACCATCCAAACCTGCTGCCTTGCCAGCTTTCATCTTCCGCAAAGCTTTTACTACCTCTTCTCTGTTTACCAAATCATTCTCCCTAACCCTCTCACTTTGAACACACCTCGACCAAAACGCCCTATATCTACCACTCTATCATCAAACACATTCAACAAATCTTCAAAATACTCACTCCATCTCCTTATCACATCACCACTACTTGTTATCACCTCCCCATTTGCGTCCTTCACTGAAGTTCCCATTTGCTCCCTTGTCTTACGCACTTTATTTACCTCCTTCCAGAACATCTTTTTATTCTCCCTAAAATTAAATGACACTCTCTCACCCCAACTCTCATTTGCCCTCTTTTTCCCCTCTTGCACCTTTCTCTTGACCTCCTGTCTCTTTCTTTTATACATCTCCCACTCAAGTGCATTTTTTCCCTGCAAAAATTGTCCAAATGCCTCTCTCTTCTCTTTCACTAATAATCTTACTTCTTCATCCCACCACTCACTACCCTTTCTAATCAACCCACCTCCCACTCTTCTCATGCCACAAGCATCTTTTGCGCAATCCATCACTGATTTCCTAAATACATCCCATTCCTCCCCCACTCCCCTTACTTCCATTGTTCTCACCTTTTTCCATTCTGTACTCAGTCTCTCCTGGTACTTCCTCACACAAGTCTCCTTCCCAAGCTCACTTACTCTCACCATCCTCTTCACCCCAACATTCACTCTTCTTTTCTGAAAACCCATACAAATCTTCACCTTAGCCTCCATAAGATAATGATCAGACATCCCTCCAGTTGCACCTCTCAGCACATTAACATCCAAAAGTCTCTCTTTCGCGCGCCTGTCAATTAAAACGTAATCCAAAAACGCTCTCTGGCCATCTCTCCTGCTTACATACGTATACTTATGTATATCTCGCTTTTTAAACCAGGTATTCCCAATCACCAGTCCTTTTTCAGCACATAAATCTACAAGCTCTTCACCATTTCCAAAAGAAGCCATCACTGATTCCCTAAATACATCCCATTCCTCCCCCACTCCCCTTACTTCCATTGTTCTCACCTTTTTCCATTCTGTACTCAATCTCTCCCGGTACTTCCTCACACAAGTCTCCTTCCCAAGCTCACTTACTCTCACCATCCTCTTCACCCCAACATTCACTCTTCTTTTCTGAAAACCCATACAAATCTTCACCTTAGCCTCCACAAGATAATGATCAGACATCCCTCCAGTTGCACCTCTCAGCACATTAACATCCAAAAGTCTCTCTTTCGCGCGCCTGTCAATTAACACGTAATCCAATAACGCTCTCTGGCCATCTCTCCTATTTACATACGTATACTTATCTATATCTCGCTTTTTAAACCAGGTATTCCCAATCACCATTCCTTTTTCAGCACATAAATCTACAAGCTCTTCACCATTTCCATTTACAACACTGAACACCCCATGTATACCAATTATTCCCTCAACTGCCACATTACTCACCTTTGCATTCAAATCACCCATCACTATAACCTGGTCTCGTGCATCAAAACCACTAACACACTCATTCAGCTGCTCCCAAAACTCTTGCCTCTCATGATCTTTCTTCTCATGCCCAGGTGCATATGCACCAATAATCACCCATCTCTCTCCATGAACTTTCAGTTTTACCCATATTAATCGAGAATTTACTTTCTTACATTCTATCACATAACCCCACATTCTTACATTCTATCACATACTCCCACAACTCCTGTTTCAGGAGTACTGCTACTCCTTCCCTTGCTCTTGTCCTCTCACTAACCCCTGACTTTACTCCCAAGACATTCCCAAACCACTCTTCCCCTTTACCCTTGAGCTTCGTTTCACTCAGAGCCAAAACATCCAGGTTCCTTTCCTCAAACATACTACCTATCTCTCCTTTTTTCACATCTTGTTTACATCCACACACATTTAGACACCCCAGTCTGAGAATTCGAGGAGGATGAGCACTCCCCGCGTGACTCCTTCTTCTGTTTCCCATTGTAGAAAGTTAAAAATACAAGGAGGGGAGGATTTCTGGCCCCCCACTCCCGATACCTTAAATAAATTGCTGAAGTGGAATTAGGGTAGAGGCTCGCTATGATGGATAACAAAAAATTAGTAAGAGTATAAAGGATAAGTGGTAACTGGTACAGTACTAGATATTAACAGGATATGTGGCATACATGCTGTAAATATAGCCTTTCACCAAAATATCATAAGAATATACAGCAGAGGTGGCAAGAAGACACAGCAAGACAAGTGTGACATGCTGTTGTCAAGAGAAAATATGAAGAACATGTATAATGTCATCTGAGATTATCTAGGCTTACCAGCATTAAGGTGATCAGCTGTGAATGCATTGACAAATGTCTTTCTACCTCTAATAATAGAGGAACCACCAGAAGTCAGGACAGCTTGGTTTCTTATTTCAGACACATCTACACCATTTACCAGCACCCCTTTGCTGCCTCTACCAGAAAGGGTTGAATTTATCTTGAGATTCCTCACAGTTAGACCTTTTGTGACACTTAAGTCACATTTTATTACCTGCAACACAAATGTACTGTCAAATCAAATGGTTCACTTAGGTTATATTCATATACAAAAATTGCAAATGTCATATGGATCAGAAGAGAGCACCATACCACATCTTCATTCTGAAGAACAGCCAAACGGTACAGCTCATCAATATTCACATTGTTGACGGGTATCCACTTTAAGAACACCAATGTATATATCATTAAGGAACTGTACCTTAGCTGTTGAAGAAAAAATATACCATAATTGATACAGGAAGCTTGAAAAAATATACATCAATGAAATGCTGTCCATACAGAATACCTCAGGCAGTTAAAAGAACTAATTATACCCCCAAAGATTGGCAAGAAATGTTTTTCTTTTTTTGCTTCGTCGCTGTTTCCCACGTTTGAGAGGTAGCGCAAGGAAACAGACGAAAGAAATGGCCCAACCCACCCCCATACACATGTATATACATACGTCCACACACGCAAATATACATACCTACACAGCTTTCCATGGTTTACCCCAGTCGCTTCACATGCCCTGATTCAATCCACTGACAGCACGTCAACCCCGGTATACAACATCGATCCAATGCACTCTATTCCTTGCCCGCCTTTCACCTTCCTGTATGTTCAGGCCCCGATCACTCAAAATCTTTTTCACTACATCTTTCCACCTCCAATTTGGTCTCCCACTTCTCGTTCCCTCCACCTCCGACACATATATCATCTTGGTCAATCTTTCCTCACTCATTCTCTCCATGTGCCCAAACCATTTCAAAACACCCTCTTCTGCTCTCTCAACCACGCTCTTTTTATTTCCACACATCTCTCTTACCCTTACGTTACTTACTCGATCAAACCACCTCACACCACACATTGTCCTCAAACATCTCATTTCCAGCATATCCATCCTCCTGTGCAAAACTCTATCCATAGCCCACGCCTCGCAACAATACAACATTGTTGGAACCACTATTCCTTCAAACATACCCATTTTTGCTTTCCGAGATAATGTTCTCGACTTCCAAACATTCTTCAAGGCTCCCAGAATTTTCGCCCCCTCCCCCACCCTATGATCCACTTCCTCTTCCATGGTTCCATCCGCTGCCAGATCCACTCCCAGACATCTAAAACACTTTACTTCCTCCAGTTTTTCTTCATTCAAACTTACCTCCCAATTGACTTGACCCTCAACCCTACTGTACCTAATAACCTTGCTCTTATTCACATTTACTCTTAACTTTCTTCTTTCACACACTTTACCAAACTCAGTCACCAGCTTCTGCAGTTTCTCACATGAATCAGCCACCAGCGCTGTATCATCAGCGAACAACAACTGACTCACTTCCCAAGCTCTCTCATCCACAACAGACTTCATACTTGCCCCTCTTTCCAAAACTCTTGCATTCACCTCCCTAACAACCCCATCCACAAACAAATTAAACATCCATGGAGACATCACACACCCCTGCCGCAAACCTACATTCACTGAGAACCAATCACTTTCCTCTCTTCCTACACGTACACATGCCTTACATCCTCGATAAAAAGTTTTCACTGCTTCTAACAACTTGCCTCCCACACCATATATTCTTAATACCTTCCACAGAGCATCTCTATCAACTCTATCATATGCCTTCTCCAGATCCATAAATGCTACATACAAATCCATTTGCTTTTCTAAGTATTTCTCACATACATTCTTCAAAGCAAACACCTGATCCACACATCCTCTACCACTTCTGAAACCACACTGCTCTTCCAGAATCTAATGCTCTGTACATGCCTTCACCCTCTCAGTCAATACCCTCCCATATAATTTCCCAGGAATACTTAACAAACTTATACCTCTGTAATTTGAGCACTCACTGTTACCCCCTTTGCCTTTGTACAATGGCACTATGCAAGCATTCCACCAATCATCAGGCACCTCACCATGAATCATTTTTTTTTTTTTTGCTTTGTCGCTGTCTCCCGCGTTTGTAAGGTAGCGCAAGGAAACAGACGAAAGAAATGGCCCAACCCACCCCCATACACATGTATATCCATACGTCCACACACGCAAATATACATACCTGCACAGCTTTCCATGGTTTACCCCAGACGCTTCACATGCCTTGATTCAATCCACTGACAGCACGTCAACCCCGGTATACCACATCGATCCAATTCACTCTATTCCTTGCCCTCCTTTCACCCTCCTGCATGTTCAGGCACCGATCACTCAAAATCTTTTTCACTCCATCTTTCCACCTCCAATTTGGTCTCCCACTTCTCCTCGTTCCCTCCACCTCCGACACATATATCATCTTGGTCAATCTTTCCTCACTCATTCTCTCCATGTGCCCAAAGCATTTCAAAACACCCTCTTCTGCTCTCTCAACCACACTCTTTTTTATTTCCACACATCTCTCTTACCCTTACGTTACTTACTCGATCAAACCACCTCACACCACAAATTGTCCTCAAACATCTCATTTCCAGCACATCCATCCTCCTGTGCACAACTCTATCCATAGCCCACGCCTCGCAACCATACAACATTGTTGGAACCACTATTCCTTCAAACATACCCATTTTTGCTTTCCGAGATAATGTTCTCAACTTCCACACACTCTTCAAGGCTCCCAGGGTTTTCGCCCCCTCCCCCACCCTATGATCCACTTCCATGGTTCCATCCGCTGCCAGATCCACTCCCAGATATCTAAAACACTTTACTTCCTCCAGTTTTTCTCCATTCAAACTTACCTCCCAATTGACTTGACCCTCAACCCTACTGTACCTAATAACCTTGCTCTTATTCACATTTACTCTTAACTTTCTTCTTACATGCACTTCACCAAACTCAGTCACCAGCTTCTGCAGTTTCTCACATGAATCAGCCACCAGCGCTGTATCATCAGCGAACAACAACTGACTCACTTCCCAAGCTCTCTCATCCCCAACAGACTTCATACTTGCCACTCTTTCCAAAACTCTGCATTCACCTCCCTAACAACCCTATCCATAAACAAATTAAACAACCATGGAGACATCACACACCCCTGCCGCAAACCTACATTCACTGAGAACCAATCACTTTCCTCTCTTCCTACACGTACACATGCCTTACATCCTCGATAAAAACTTTTCACTGCGTCTAAAAACTTGCCTCCCACACCATACATTCTTAATACCTTCCACAGAGCATCTCTATCAACTCTATCATATGCCTTCTCCAGATCCATAAATGCTACATACAAATCCATTTCCTTTTCTAAGTATTTCTCACATACATTCTTCAAAGCAAACACCTGATCCACACATCCTCTACCACTTCTGAAACCACACTGCTCTTCCCCAATCTGATGCTCTGTACATGCCTTCACCCTCTCAATTAATACCCTCCCATATAATCTACTATGAATACTCAACAAACTTATACCTCTGTAATTTGAGCACTCACTCTTATCCCCTTTGCCTTTGTACAATGGCACTATGCACGCATTCCGCCAATCCTCAGGCACCTCACCATGAGTCATACATACATTAAATAACCTTATCAACCAGTCAATAATACAGTCACCCCCTTTTTTATTAAATTCCACTGCAACACCATCCAAACTTGCTGCCTTACCGGCTTTCATCTTCCGCAAAGCTTTTACTACCTCTTCTCTGTTTACCAAATCATTTTCCCTAACCCTCTCACTTTGCACACCACCTCGACCAAAACACCCTATATCTTCCACTCTATCATCAAACCCATTCAACAAACCTTCAAAATACTCACGCCATCTCCTTCTCACATCACCACTACTTGTTATCACCTCCCCATTTGCGCCCTTCACTGAAGTTCCCATTTGCTCCCTTGTCTTACGCACTTTATTTACCTCCTTCCAGAACATCTTTTTATTCTCCCTAAAATTTAATGATACTCTCTCACCCCAACTCTCATTTGCCCTCTTTTTCACCTCTTGCACCTTTCTCTTGACCTCCTGTCTGTTTCTTTTATACATCTCCCACTCAACTGCATTTTTTCCCTGCAAAAATCGTCCAAATGCCTCTCTCTTCTCTTTCACTAATAATCTTACTTCTTCATCCCACCACTCACTACCCTTTCTAATCAACCCACCTCCCACTCTTTTCATGCCACAAGCATCTTTTGCGCAATCCATCACTGATTCCCTAAATACATCCCATTCCTCCCCCACTCCCCTTACTTCCATTGTTCTCACCTTTTTCCATTCTGTACTCAGTCTCTCCTGGTACTTCCTCACACGTCTCCTTCCCAAGCTCACTTACTCTCACCATCCGCTTCACCCCAACATTCACTCTTCTTTTCTGAAAACCCATACAAATCTTCACCTTAGCCTCCACAAGATAATGATCAGACATCCCTCCAGTTGCACCTCGTAGCACACTTTTATGGTTAGAAAATATTAGGAAATAGTGGAACTTTCCATCAGAAAAATTAGGAGGTTCCTTATCCCGTTCCTATGCCCAACTAGATCAAAACAAGACCATCATGTACCAGAAAACCTACCACTAGTTAGCACTCCAGAGATCGTTCCTGCTATGGGACTGCCACGGGTGGTGAAGACGTCCACTTCCATGTAGTTTGCACGCCAACTTTCCTGTACATTCTGATCTACACCATCTAGTAGGAACTCCCGGGTTATGCTGTCTAGCGAGTGGCCATTCACCTGCAAAATGAAATGCTTAACCAAAAGCAACCACATACTATTGATTATATTCCTTTACCCCAATATGTCAGAACCACTAAACTACATTTCCTCAACTATTCCTATTATTACCACTGAACACCACTCATCTACAGCTATGCCTGCTAGTTTGTCTAAAATTATGAAGGCCAACTCGACAGTTTTTGGTTCCCAATTATGTATTAAATCATGAGCATACAGCCTTGGTTTGCTCACATAAATCGACTTAAAGTGCAGGAATATACGAGTTAGCCAACTGTGCACGTGATCCATTCGATAAGCAGGAAACCAAATATAGACATCCTATGTATATAACACAACATGTTTCATAGCCAGTATAAAGCAGTATTAGCCATATAAAGGATGCCAGTTTCATACTGGTTTGCAATGCAAGAAGTATGCCTACTTGAATCCACATTTACAAAGTGATATCCCCTCAAATTCTCAAAAAAATTTCCATTGGTTTAATAATCTTTTTAACATATACTTTCTCAAGAATACTCAACAAACTTGTACCTCTGTAATTTGAACACTCACCTTTATCATTCCCTTTGCCTTTTTTTGTACAACAGCGCTATGCATGCATTCCGCCAATCCTCAGGCACTGCACCATGAACCAAACATACATTGAATATCCTCACCAACCAGTCAACAACATGGTCACCCCCTTTTTTAATAAATTCCACTGCAATGCCATCCAAGTATATATATACAAACACAAATGTACATAAGCTCTTAAAATACATTATTCATTATAAATTTTACAATTTGTAACATTCAAAATATAACAGCAATAAACCTTGCAAAAAACATAATACATTTGAAAACAGTAATACACATGATAATATAACACCAATAAACATCATATTAATATTATTCAATTAATACACATCAGCAAATAATAAAATCATCTACAATAGTATACAATAAATGCAAATATTTCACTATATATAGCAATTACAATATACCTTATAATATGAAAGTTACACTTATGCTAATATACAAGTAAGACACATACTAACATACTACTTATAATCATATCAAACTAATACACTTAATATTCAATGCAAATGCAACTGTAATCAAACAAATAATACAGCTGAAATACAACAAATACACCTAATAGAATATACACACAATATACATATAAAAATAACACAACTATCAATATCAATCAAAAATTTAAATCTATACATCAATATTTTTAACTTTCTAAAATGGGAAACAGAAGAAGGAGTCACGCGGGGAGTGCTCATCCTCCTCGAAGGCTCAGACTGGGGTGTCTAAATGTGTGTGGATGTAACCAAGATGTGAAAAAAGGAGAGATAGGTAGTATGTTTGAGGAAAGGAACCTGGATGTTTTGGCTCTGAGTGAAACGAAGCTCAAGGGTAAAGGGGAAGAGTGGTTTGGGAATGTCTTGGGAGTAAAGTCAGGGGTTAGTGAGAGGACAAGAGCAAGGGAAGGAGTAGCAGTACTCCTGAAACAGGAGTTGTGGGAGTATGTGATAGAATGTAAGAATGTGGGGTTATGTGATAGAATGTAAGAAAGTAAATTCTCGATTAATATGGGTAAAACTGAAAGTTCATGGAGAGAGATGGGTGATTATTGGTGCATATGCACCTGGGCATGGGAAGAAAGATCATGAGAGGCAAGTGTTTTGGGAGCAGCTGAATGAGTGTGTTAGTGGTTTTGATGCACGAGACCGGGTTATAGTGATGGGTGATTTGAATGCAAAGGTGAGTAATGTGGCAGTTGAGGGAATAATTGGTATACATGGAGTGTTCAGTGTTGTAAATGGAAATGGTGAAGAGCTTGTAGATTTATGTGCTGAAAAAGGACTGGTGATTGGGAATACCTGGTTTAAAAAGCGAAATATACATAAGTATACGTATGTAAGTAGGAGAGATGGCAAGAGAGCGTTATTCATTACGTGTTAACTGACAGGCGCGCGAAAGAGAGACTTTTGGATGTTAATGTGCTGAGAGGTGCAACTGGAGGGATGTCTGATCATTATCTAGTGGAGGCTAAGGTGAAGATTTGTATGGGTTTTCAGAAAAGAAGAGTGAATGTTGGGGTGAAGAGGGTGGTGAGAGTAAGTGAGCTTGGGAAGGAGACTTGTGTGAGGAAGTACCAGGAGAGACTGAGTACAGAATGGAAAAAGGTGAGAACAATGGAAGTAAGGGGAGTGGGGGAGGAATAGAATGCATTTAGGGAATCAGTGATAGATTGCGCAAAAGATGCTTGTGGCATGAGAAGAATGGGAGGTGGGTTGATTAGAAAGGGTAGTGAGTGGTGGGATGAAGAAGTAAGATTATTAGTGAAAGAGAAGAGAGAGGCATTTGGACAATTTTTGCATGGAAAAAATGCAATTGAGTGGGAGATGTATAAAAGAAACAGACAGGAGGTCAAGAGAAAGGTGCAAGAGGTGAAAAAGAGGGTAAATGAGAGTTGGGATAAGAGAGTATCATTAAATTTTAGGGAGAATAAAAAGATGTTCTGGAAGGAGGTAAATAAAGTGCGTAAGACAAGGAAGCAAATGGGAACTTCAGTGAAGGGCGCAAATGGGGAGGTGATAACAAGTAGTGGTGATGTGAGAAGGAGATGGAGCAAGTATTTTGAAGGTTTGTTGAATGTGTTTGATGATAGAGTGGAAGATATAGGGTGTTTTGGTCGAGGTGGTGTGCAAAGTGAGAGGGTTAGGGGAAATGATTTGGTAAACAGAGAAGAGGTAGTAAAAGCTTTGCGGAAGATGAAAGCCAGCAAAGCAGCAGGTTTGGATGGTATTGCAGTGGAATTTATTAAAAAAGGGGGTGACTGTATTGTTGACTGGTTGGTAAGGTTATTTAATGTATGTATGACTCATGGTGAGGTGCCTGAGGACTGCCGGAATGCGTGCATAGTGCCTTTGTACAAAGGCAAAGGGGATAAGAGTGAGTGCTCAAATTACAGAGGTATAAGTTTGTTGAGTATTCCTGGTAAATTATATGGGAGGGTATTGATTGAGAGGGTGAAGGCATGTACAGAGCATCAGATTGGGGAAGAGCAGTGTGGTTTCAGAAGTGGTAGAGGATGTGTGGATCAGGTGTTTGCTTTGAAGAATGTATGTGAGAAATACTTAGAAAAGCAAATGGATTTGTATGTAGCATTTATGGATCTGGAGAAGGCATATGATAGAGTTGATAGAGATGCTCTGAGGAAGGTATTAGGAATATATGGTGTGGGAAGCAAGTTGTTAGAAGCAGTGAAAAGTTTTTATCGAGGATGTAAGGCATGTGTACATGAAGGAAGAGAGGAAAGTGATTGGTTCTCAGTGAATATAGGTTTGCGGCAGGGGTGTGTGATGTCTCCAGGGTTGTTTAATTTGTTTATGGATGGGGTTGTTAGGGACGTGAATGCAAGAGTTTTGGAAAGAGGGCAAGTATGAAGTCTGTTGTGGATGAGAGAGCTTGGGAAGTGAGTCAGTTGTTGTTCGCTGATGATACAGCGCTGGTGGCTGATTCATGTGAGAAACTGCAGAAGCTGGTGACTGAGTTTGGTAAAGTGTGTGAAAGAAGAAAGTTAAGAGTAAATGTGAATAAGAGCAAGGTTAATTATTAGGTACAGTAGGGTTGAGGGTCAAGTCAATTGGGAGGTAAGTTCGAATGGAGAAAAACTGGAGGAAGTAAAGTGTTTTAGATATCTGGGAGTGGATCTAGCAGTGGATGGAACCATGGAAGCGGAAGTGAATCATAGGGTGGGGAGGGGGCGAGAATCCTGGGAGCCTTGAAGAATGTGTGGAAGTCGAGAACATTATCTCGGAAAGCAAAAATGGGTATGTTTGAAGGAATAGTGGTTCCAACAATGTTGTATGGTTGCGAGGTGTGGGCTATGGATAGAGTTGTGCGCAGGAGGGTGGATGTGCTGGAAATGAGATGTTTGAGGACAATGTGTGGTGTGAGGTGGTTTGATCGAGTAAGTAATGTAAGGGTAAGAGAGATGTGTGGAAATAAAAAGAGCGTGGTTGAGAGAGCAGAAGAGGGTGTTTTGAAATGGTTTGGGCACATGGAGAGAATGAGTGAGGAAAGATTGACCAAGAGGATATATGTGTCGGAGGTGGAGGGAACGAGAAGTGGGAGACCAAATTGGAGGTGGAAAGATGGAGTGAAAAAGATTTTGAGTGATCGGGGCCTGAACATGCAGGAGGGTGAAAGGCGGGCAAGGAATAGAGTGAACTGGATCGACGTGGTATACCGGGGTTGACGTGCTGTCAGTGGATTGAACCAGGGCACGTGAAGCGTCTGGGGGAAACCATGGAAAGCTGTGTATGTATGTATATTTGTGTGTGGACATATGTATATACATGTGTATGGGGGTGGGTTGGGCCATTTCTTTCGTCTGTTTCCTTGTGCTACCTCGCAAACGCAGGAGACAGCGGGAAAAAAAAAATCAACAAACCACGTAAAATAATAATTTCTTTATGTGATACTTGGTAAATTTTAAATCTAACACAGGCAAATATTGCAGTTCATACATTCTTACCTCCTCCTTCAATACACATTCCTAAATACATTTTAACTACATTCAAAGTCAGTAACTTATAACATTAACAAAAGGAAATAATTATTGATTCAAAAACACTAACCAGGCACATACATTTTCACATAGCCTACCTCAGTTAATCCATCTTCTACTGCAATATATAATGTCAAAATGGCAATTAAAATTATTCCTACTACACTCATAATCATATTTCAACAGCTATGTGAACTCTTGTCAAGTTTCAATAACTTTTCTTGAATCTATAAAGCGGCAGGGATGTGTGATGTCTCCATGGTTGTTTAATTTGTTTATGGATTGGGTTGTTAGGGAGGTGAATGCAAGAGTTTTGGAAAGAGGGGCAAGTATGCTGTCTGTGGTGGATGAGAGAGCGTGGGAAGTGAGTCAGTTGTTGTTCGCTGATGATACAGCGCTGGTGGCAGATTCATGTGAGAAACAGCAGAAGCTGGTGACTGAGTTTGGTAAAGTGTGTGAGAGAAGAAAGTTGAGAGTAAATGTGAATAAGAGCAAGGTTATTAGGTACAGTAGGGTTGAGGGTCAAGTCAATTGGGAGGTAAGTTTGAATGGAGAAAAAGTGGAGGAAGAGAAGTGTTTTAGATATCTGGGAGTGGATTTGGCAGCGGATGGAACCATGGAAGCGGAAGTGAATCATAGGGTGGGGGAGGGGGCGAAAATTCTGGGAGCACTGAAGAGTGTGTGGAAGTCGAAAACATTATCTCGGAAATCAAAAATGGGTATGTTTGAAGGAATAGTGGTTCCAACAATGTTGTATGGTTGCGAGGCATGGGCTATGGATAAGAGTTGTGCGCAGGAGGGTGGATGTGCTGGAAATGAGATGTTTAAGGACAATATGTGGAGAGGTGGTTTGATCAAGTAAGTAATGTAAGGGTAAGAGGGATGTGTGGAAATAAAAAGTGTGGTTGAGAGAGCAGAAGAGGGTGTTTTGAAATGGTTTGGTCACATGGAGAGAATGAGTGAGGAAAGATTGACCAAGAGGATAATGTGTCAGAGGTGGAGGGAACGAGGAGAAGTGGGAGACCAAATTGGAGGTGGAAAGATGGAGTAAAAAAGATTTTGTGTGATTGGGGCCTGAGCATGCAGGAGGGTGAAAGGCGTGCAAGGAATAAGAGTGAATTGGAACGATGTGGTATACCGGGGCCGATGTGCTGTCAGTGGATTGAACCAGGGCATGTGAAGCGTCTGGGATAAACCATGGAAAGTTCTGTGGGGCCTGGATGTGGAAAGGGAGCTGTGGTTTCAGTGACAGCTAGAGACTGAGTGTGAACGAATGGGGCCTATGTGGTCTTTCCTAGCACTACTTCACACACGAGGGGGGAGGGGGTTGTTATTATGTGTGGCGAGGTGGCGATGGAAATGAATAAAGGCAGACAGTATGAAGTATGTACATGTGTATATATGTATATGTCTGTGTGTGTATATACATGTATACGTTGGGATGTAGAGGTATGTATATTTGCGTGTGTGGATGTGTATGTATATACATGTGTATGTGGGTGGGTTGGGCCATTCTTTCATCTGTTTCCTTGCGCTACCTCGCAAATGCAGGAGACAGCGACAAAGCAAAATAATAATAATATAATATATATAAACATTCATTAAACATGATTTGGTAAACAGAGAAGAGGTAGTAAATGCTTTGCGGAAGATGAAAGCCGGCAAGGCAGCAGGTTTGGATGGTATTGCAGTGGAATTTATTAAAAAAGGGGGTGACTGTATTGTTGACTGGTTGGTAAGGTTATTTAATGTATGTATGACTCATGGTGAGGTGCCTGAGGATTGGCGGAATGCGTGCATAGTGCCATTGTACAAAGGCAAAGGGGATAAGAGTGAGTGCTCAAATTACAGAGGTATAAGTTTGTTGAGTATTCCTGGTAAATTATATGGGAGGGTATTGATTGAGAGGGTGAAGGCATGTACAGAGCATCAGATTGGGGAAGAGCAGTGTGGTTTCAGAAGTGGTAGAGGATGTGTGGATCAGGTGTTTGCTTTGAAGAATGTATGTGAGAAATATTTAGAAAAGCAAATGGATTTGTATGTAGCATTTATGGATCTGGAGAAGGCATATGATAGAGTTGATAGAGATGCTCTGTGGAAGGTATTAAGAATATATGGTGTGGGAGGCAAGTTGTTAGAAGCAGTGAAAAGTTTTTATCGAGGATGTAAGGCATGTGTACGTGTAGGAAGAGAGGAAAGTGATTGGTTCTCAGTGAATGTAGGTTTGCGGCAGGGGTGTGTGATGTCTCCATGGTTGTTTAATTTGTTTATGGATGGGGTTGTTAGGGAGGTGAATGCAAGAGTTTTGGAAAGAGGGGCAAGTATGAAGTCTGTTGGGGATGAGAGAGCTTGGGAAGTGAGTCAGTTGTTGTTCACTGATGATACAGCACTGGTGGCTGATTCATGTGAGAAACTGCAGAAGCTGGTGACTGAGTTTGGTAAAGTGTGTGAAAGAAGGAAGTTAAGAGTAAATGTGAATAAGAGCAAGGTTATTAGGTACAGTAGGGTTGAGGGTCAAGTCAATTGGGAGGTGAGTTTGAATGGAGAAAAACTGGAGGAAGTAAAGTGTTTTAGATATCTGGGAGTGGATCTGGTAGCGGATGGAACCATGGAAGCGGAAGTGGATCATAGGGTGGGAGAGGGGGCGAAAATTCTGGGAGCCTTGAAGAATGTTTGGAAGTCGAAAACATTATCTCGGAAAGCAAAAATGGGTATGTTTGAAGGAATAGTGGTTCCAACAATGTTCTATGGTTGCGAGGCGTGGGCTATGGATAGAGTGGTGCGCAGGAGGATGGATATGCTGGAAATGAGATGTTTGAGGACAATGTGTGGTGTGAGGTGGTTTGATCGAGTAAGTAACGTAAGGGTAAGAGAGATGTGTGGAAATAAAAAGAGCGTGGTTGAGAGAGCAGAAGAGGGTGTTTTGAAATGATTTGGGCACATGGAGAGAATGAGTGAGGAAAGGTTGAACAAGAGGATACATGTGTCGGAGGTGGAGGGAACGAGGAGAAGAGGGAGACCAAATTGGAGGTGGAAAGATGGAGTGAAAAAGATTTTGTGGGATCGGGGCCTGAACATGCAGGAGGGTGAAAGGAGGGCAAGGAATAGAGTGAATTGGAGCGATGTGGTATACCAGGGTTGACGTGCTGTCAGTGGATTGAATCAGGGCATGTGAAGCGTCTGGTGTAAACCATGGAAAGCTGTGTAGGTATGTATATTTGCGTGTGTGGACGTATGTATATGCATGTGTATGGGGTGGGTTGGGCCATTTCTTTCATCTGTTTCCTTGCGCTACCTCGCAAATGCGGGAGACAGCGGCAAAAAGAAAAATATATATATATATATATATATATATATATATATATATATATATATATATATATATATATATGTTGAGATGTATAGGTATGTGTATGTGCGTGTGTGGATGTGTATGTATATACATGTGTATGTGGGTGGGTTGGGCCATTCTTTCATAAGTTTCCGTGCGCTACCTCGCTAATGCGGGAGACAGCGACAAAGTATAATAAATAAATATAAAATCATTAAACATGTCAATTTTGGCACTTGTCACCACGAACGTTAACTTAGGTCAAATTTCAAAAGCTCATCTTCATTCAATACAAATATTTTACCTAATTCTACATCACAAACCAAATCTTGACCCATATTTTACACAACCCTCACTAATATCACCCATCACTCGGATCTTTCACAACAATTAACACTTCCATATACTTTCTCCATCTGTTAATTCTCTCAAAAACACACCACAATACCACTGAAAATCACTTCCTCTACACATCTAAATCAATTACTGATAATAAATCTTATTAAACATGTCAATTTTGGCACTTGTCACCATGAACGTTAACTTAGGTCAAATTTCAAAAGCTCATCTTCATTCAATACATATATTTTACCTAATTTTACATCACAAAGCAAAATCTTGACCCATATTTTACACAGCCCTCACTAATATCACCCATCACTCGGATCTTTCACAACAATTAACACTTCCATATACTTTCTCCATCTGTTAATACTCTCAAAAACACACCACAATACCATTGAAAATCACTTCCTCTACACATCTAAATTAATTACTGATAATAAATCTTATTAAACATGTCAATTTTGGCACTTGTCACCATGAACGTTAACTTAGGTCAAACTTCAAAAGCTCATCTTCATTCAATACATATATTTCACCTAATTTTACATCACAAACCAAATCTTGACCCATATTTTACACAGCCCTCACTAATATCACCCATCACTCGGATCTTTCACAACAATTAACACTTCCATATACTTTCTCCATCTGTTAATACTCTCAAAAACACACCACAATACCACTGAAAATCACTTCCTCTACACATCTAAATTAATTACTGATAATAAATCTTGGTAAGGTTATTTAATGTATGTATGACTCATGGTGAGGTGCCTGAGGATTGGCGGAATGCGTGCATAGTGCCATTGTACAAAGGCAAAGGGGATAAGAGTGAGTGCTCAAATTACAGAGGTATAAGTTTGTTGAGTATTCCTGGTAAATTATATGGGAGGGTATTGATTGAGAGGGTGAAGGCATGTACAGAGCATCAGATTGGGGAAGAGCAGTGTGGTTTCAGAAGTGGTAGAGGATGTGTGGATCAGGTGTTTGCTTTGAAGAATGTATGTGAGAAATATTTAGAAAAGCAAATGGATTTGTATGTAGCATTTATGGATCTGGAGAAGGCATATGATAGAGTTGATAGAGATGCTCTGTGGAAGGTATTAAGAATATATGGTGTGGGAGGCAAGTTGTTAGAAGCAGTGAAAGGTTTTTATCGAGGATGTAAGGCATGTGTACGTGTAGGAAGAGAGGAAAGTGATTGGTTCTCAGTGAATGTAGGTTTGCGGCAGGGGTGTGTGATGTCTCCATGGTTGTTTAATTTGTTTATGGATGGGGTTGTTAGGGAGGTGAATGCAAGAGTTTTGGAAAGAGGGGCAAGTATGAAGTCTGTTGGGGATGAGAGAGCTTGGGAAGTGAGTCAGTTGTTGTTCGCTGATGATACAGCACTGGTGGCTGATTCATGTGAGAAACTGCAGAAGCTGGTGACTGAGTTTGGTAAAGTGTGTGAAAGAAGAAAGTTAAGAGTAAATGTGAATAAGAGCAAGGTTATTAGGTACAGTAGGGTTGAGGGTCAAGTCAATTGGGAGGTGAGTTTGAATGGAGAAAAACTGGAGGAAGTAAAGTGTTTTAGATATCTGGGAGTGGATCTGGTAGCGGATGGAACCATGGAAGCGGAAGTGGATCATAGGGTGGGAGAGGGGGCGAAAATTCTGGGAGCCTTGAAGAATGTTTGGAAGTCGAAAACATTATCTCGGAAAGCAAAAATGGGTATGTTTGAAGGAATAGTGGTTCCAACAATGTTCTATGGTTGCGAGGCGTGGGCTATGGATAGAGTGGTGCGCAGGAGGATGGATATGCTGGAAATGAGATGTTTGAGGACAATGTGTGGTGTGAGGTGGTTTGATCGAGTAAGTAACGTAAGGGTAAGAGAGATGTGTGGAAATAAAAAGAGCGTGGTTGAGAGAGCAGAAGAGGGTGTTTTGAAATGATTTGGGCACATGGAGAGAATGAGTGAGGAAAGGTTGAACAAGAGGATATATGTGTCGGAGGTGGAGGGAACGAGGAGAAGAGGGAGACCAAATTGGAGGTGGAAAGATGGAGTGAAAAAGATTTTGTGGGATTGGGGCCTGAACATGCAGGAGGGTGAAAGGAGGGCAAGGAATAGAGTGAATTGGAGCGATGTGGTATACCAGGGTTGACGTGCTGTCAGTGGATTGAATCAGGGCATGTGAAGCGTCTGGGGTAAACCATGGAAAGCTGTGTAGGTATGTATATTTGCGTGTGTGGACGTATGTATATGCATGTGTATGGGGTGGGTTGGGCCATTTCTTTCGTCTGTTTCCTTGCGCTACCTCGCAAACGCGGGAGACAGCGGCAAAAAGAAAAATATATATATATATATATATATATATATATATATATATATATATATATATATATATATATATATATGTTGAGATGTATAGGTATGTGTATGTACGTGTGTGGATGTGTATGTATATACATGTGTATGTGGGTGGGTTGGGCCATTCTTTCATAAGTTTCCGTGCGCTACCTCGCTAATGCGGGAGACAGCGACAAAGTATAATAAATAAATATAAAATCATTAAACATGTCAATTTTGGCACTTGTCACCACGAACGTTAACTTAGGTCAAATTTCAAAAGCTCATCTTCATTCAATACAAATATTTTACCTAATTTTACATCACAAACCAAATCTTGACCCATATTTTACACAACCCTCACTAATATCACCCATCACTCGGATCTTTCACAACAATTAACACTTCCATATACTTTCTCCATCTGTTAATTCTCTCAAAAACACACCACAATACCACTGAAAATCACTTCCTCTACACATCTAAATCAATTACTGATAATAAATCTTATTAAACATGTCAATTTTGGCACTTGTCACCATGAACGTTAACTTAGGTCAAACTTCAAAAGCTCATCTTCATTCAATACATATATTTCACCTAATTTTACATCACAAACCAAATCTTGACCCATATTTTACACAGCCCTCACTAATATCACCCATCACTCGGATCTTTCACAACAATTAACACTTCCATATACTTTCTCCATCTGTTAATACTCTCAAAAACACACCACAATACCACTGAAAATCACTTCCTCTACACATCTAAATTAATTACTGATAATAAATCTTATTAAACATGTCAATTTTGGCACTTGTCACCATGAACGTTAACTTAGGTCAAACTTCAAAAGCTCATCTTCATTCAATACATATATTTCACCTAATTTTACATCACAAACCAAATCTTGACCCATATTTTACACAGCCCTCACTAATATCACCCATCACTCGGATCTTTCACAGCAATTAACACTTCCATATACTTTCTCCATCTGTTAATACTCTCAAAAACACACCACAATACCACTGAAAATCACTTCCTATATACATCTAAATTAATTACTGATAATAAATCTTATGCGCAACATTATCATCTTAAAAAGACCCACTTCCAGTACTTCATACATTTTTGACATCATTCACTCATTCAACATAATATTACCAATGTAATACACCTACTATACAACTAATAAGCTATTATAGATTTTTTACATCCCTGATCCTATCACCTTCCTCACTACAAATATGTACATTTCCTACATACAGCCTCTGACCTACATATTACCCTATTACATACCACAAACTCAATCAAAATAAAAAAAAACATAAAAAAAAACAATTATTCCATTATAAATATTTCCCATGATGGAAATTCCACCTTTAAATATATAACTCGACTCAAAGTACTCATTACTCGTTGAAGATCAGGGAAAACGTAACCCCAAACACCTTCCCCACAAGAAATATGTACATTTCCTACATACAGCTTCTGGCCTACATATTACCATCTCACATGCCACAAACTGGCTATTAAAAGAACAATACATTTAAAAACCAATTACTACATCACCTGCAACATGCACACGATGGAAATTCCACCATTAAATAAATAACTCGACTTAAAGTGTTCATTACTCGTTGAAGATCTGGGAAAACGTAACCCCCATAACGCACACAACTCACTCCTGACCCATTGCCTTCTAAAAACAAAACACAAATACACCAAACGCCACAACCCTTATCTATTTTCACAACAATAAAATGTAAAATACATAAATAGAACCATTTTCTCCCGACGCAGAAACCACAACAATCCACCATTTGCCTCCCGATCACTACCATCCCCCAAACCCCATCCACTTTACCCTCTGCCCTACGCTCTATTATAACCGTAACCTATTAAATAACACTAATTATACTCAATAACAACTCATACTCATTACAACGTTATTTTTTCTTACCTCTAAGCACTTAATTACCATCCGAAAACACAAGATTTTCCAGGTGACGCCAGTCGTCGCTGGTTATCTGTGTACCATCCACCAAGCAGCCGTGACGTCATTACAGAAACCTTCCCAGAGAAAACTGTGTTCTTATAGCGCTAACTCAACTATAATAGATATATCGTTTTTATTGTCGCAAATGGCTGATAGATGTTGTGGCCTGCCTACACCTGGTGTGGCCCGCCTACAACTGGTGTGGCCCGCCTACACCTGGTGTGGCCCGCCTACAACTGGTGTGGCCCGCGTACACCAGGTGTGGCCCACCTACACATGGTGTGGACCGCTTACACCAGGTGTGGCCCGCCTACACCAGGTGTGGCCCGCCTACACCTGGTGTGGCCCGCCTACACCTGGTGTGGCCCGCCTACAACTGGTGTGGCCCGCGTACACCAGATGTGGCCCGCATACACCTGGTGTGGCCCGCCTACAGCTGGTGTGGCCCGCTTACACCAGATGTGGCCCGCATACACCTGGTGTGGCCCGCCTACAGCTGGTGTGGCCCGCGTACACCAGGTGTGGCCCGCCTACACATGGTGTGGACCGCCTACACCAGGTGTAGCCCGCCTACACCTGGTGTGGCCCGCCTGGACCTGGTGTGGCCCGCCTACAACTGGTGTGGCCCGCGTACACCAGGTGTGGCCCGCCTACACATGGTGTGGACCGCCTACACCAGGTGTGGGCTACATGTATGGTGGGCTGACCCACTATCATGTTCAACACATTAACTTCGCCATCATTGGTCACACACACACACACACACACACACCATCATCACAATGTTACCACTCATGTCTCTCCTCATGTTAGCCGAGGTCAACTTACTACCTCATGACATCATCATACCTCACATTAAGGTCTCGTCTTCTTGAACATCCAGCCTTCAAAAACGAAAATGTATTGTCTCACTTTACCTATTGGTATTATATACATATACAGTAGACACAGTTATCCCTCCTAAATAAAGTCACTGAACAAATAAAACCACCGTGTGTGTGTGTGTGTGTGTGTGTGTGTGTGTGTGTGTGTGTGTGTGTATGTATGTGTGTGTGTGTGTGTGTGTGTGTGTGTGTGTGTGTGTATAGGTAGAGTGGAGTCTCCTTGATGGACTTTGTAGTGAATTGTTAATGCTTCCTCTCAGCCATACCTACCTGACTTGTTTCCTACGACGTATAAAGTCATGCCCATATTTACCTGAACATGATACATATGGCTCCCAACCCAGCATTATTGTAACCACATACATCAAACGTTACTGCCATTCCCATGTAATGTTACACATCAATATCAGTACTATAAGGACGTCACAAATATCACTATGATGAAATCACATAATATACATCACCTGCGTCATAAGGTCACATGATAATCATCACCTGAGTCATAAGGTCACATGATATACATCACCTGAGTCATAAGGTCACATGATAAACATCACCTGAGTCATAAAGTCACATGATATACATCACCTGAGTCATAAGGTCACATGATAAACATCACCTGAGTCATAAGGTCACATGATAAACATCACCTGAGTCATAAGGTCATATGATAAACATCACCTGAGTCATAAGGTCACATGATAAACATCACCTGAGTCATATGGTCACATGATAAACATCACCTGAGTCATAAGGTCACATGATAAACATCACCTGAGTCACAAGGTTACATGATAAACATCACCTGAGTCATAAGGTCACATGATAAACGTCACCTGAGTCATAAGGTCACATGATAAACATCACCTGAGTCATAAGGTCACATGATAAACATCACCTGAGTCATAAGGTCACAGGATAAACATCACCTGGTTATACGACCTCGTCAGAGATATCACTAGATTCATAAAATCTCATCACATGTCACAAGGTCACATTAAGCACATTATTGGTCATAAGGTCACATCAAACACATCACTAGAGTCATAAGGTCACATCATACACATCACTAGAGTCATAAGGTCACATCAAACATCACTGGAGTCGTAAGGTCACATCAAATATCACTAGAGTCGTAAGGTCACATCAAACATCACTAGAGTCGTAAGGTCACATCAAACATCACTAGAGTCGTAAGGTCACATCAAACATCACTAGAGTCGTAAGGTCACATCAAACATCACTAGAGTCGTAAGGTCACATCAAACATCACTAGAGTCGTAAGGTCACATCAAACATCACTAGAGTCGTAAGGTCACATCAAACATCACTAGAGTCGTAAGGTCACATCAAACATCACTAGAGTATGATGTTAGGATGTGAATAACTTTAAGTATTGCCTGGCATCTCCTGATGAGGTGCACTGTCACCATGAAACGTCATGCTACATGGAGAGAAAAATTCCATGTTATACATGATTGTAGGAACTCCTACTGAAGTACGATTTCACCATATATATATATATATATATATATATATATATATATATATATATATATATATATATATATATATATATATATATATATTTTTTTTTTATTATTTTGCTTTGTCGCTGTCTCCCGCATCTGCGAGGTAGCGCAAGGAAACAGACGAAAGAAATGGCCCAACCCACCCCCATACACATGTATATACATGCACGTCCACACACGCAAATATACATACCCATACATCTCAATGTACGCATATATATACACACAGACACATACATATATACACATGCACATAATTCACACTGTCTGCCTTTATTCATTCCCATCGCCACCTCGCCACACATGGAATAACATCCCCCTGCCCCCTCATGTGTGCGAGGTAGCGCTAGGAAAAGACAATATATATATATATATATATATATATATATATATATATATATATATATATATATATATATATATATATAAAACTTTGATTAGGGAAGTAAATGGAGTGCAAAAAAAGAGCAGATGAAGATTTTGAAAGAAAGTTGAATGAAAGGTTTAGGAAAAATAAGAAATTGTACTGGAAGGAGGTGAAAAAGGAAAGAGGTGGATGTGAGAGTGGATATGTTAATGTGAGAAGTAAGGAAGGGGAATTGCTGAATCAAAGGCAGGAAGCGAAAGGAAGATGGAATGAGGATGTTAAAGAATTGATGAATGTGGGAGAAGCTTATGAAGCAGTTCTTACATGCTTAGGTATGGAGGATGGAAGGAAAAGGATACAAGTGCAAGGCCATATAGCAAAAAGGGAGGTAAAAAGGGCAATAATGAGTTTGAAGGTAGGAAAGGCACCAGGAGTGGATGAGATTATAGCTGAAATGTTGAGTTATGAAGGAGAAAGTGTGATAAAGTGAATGTATTTGATATGTAATTTAGCATGGAAACAGAAGGGTGTGTTTAAGGAGTGGATGAAAGCTATTATTGTTCCTTTAATCAAAGGAAAAGATGCTACAGATGTATGTAGCAATTACAGGGGAATAAGTCTGTTATGTATACCAGGAAGAGTGTTGCAAGATAGTAGATTGATAGAACTATGGAAATGACTGAATGTAGAATAAGTGAGGAGCAAGGGATTTAGGAAAAGTAGGGGATGTGTGGTTCAGGTTTTTAAAGAAAATTACTGTGGAAAAGTACCTAGCTAAAGGTAAGATTCTGTATGTAGCTTTTATGGATCTGGAGAAAGCGTAAGAGAGAGTCAAGTGGAATACTTAATGGGATATGATAAGGGTCTCTGGGGTTCTGGACAACTGTTGGATGATATGAAAACCTTCTGTAGGGTAGTAAATGCATGTATAAGAGCTTTATCTGTATGCAGGACAGTCACTTGTGAATGTTTTCACATGTAGTGCAAGGACACATGAGAATACTGTAATTGTTCTTCCTGTTTTAGCAGATAAATATTGACAAAAGTTATACCAATCATTCCTAATACTCTGAACAGTTGATTTAAAGTGCTATTACCCCACAGTTTTCCTCAGATTCGAAGCCCTACCCTCTTTGAAAATTGAAATATATGAGCTGCCCCTTATAGAACTGTATGAAGTTTAATGAGTTCCTTGCTATAAATTTTATCAAAATCCATGGGTTATTTCTGTTATGTCCCTAAATTGGAACTTAAGGGCAAAGATAGGTTTTGTCTGAAGCTCTTTAGTCCTAACAGTATTGTATGGATGTGAATCTTGAGACTTGAATGTAAAACAAAGTAAGGTAAATTGATGATTTATCAGATGTATGCACCTGATCTAACTGATAGACCTGGATGAAAGTAATACTAATGGATTCCTTACACTCTGTAATGTAGAATGTGGTTTCATACCTGTAATTCTTCATACTCCCTTAAGATAAAGCTACACAAAGTTGGCAGATTTTTTGGGTTATTAGAACTTACCCCTTCAGGCATGAGGTATCTTGGATGCTCAAAGAGCACTGCTCCTGTTAGATTTTTTTTTCTTTAAAACCTAATTTCTTGTAGAAGATACTTCATGAAATACTTACCATAATTAAAGTTTGTATAATATTTCTGCAATACATGTATGAATTGTAGTTTTGTTGTTTTTCAGAAACCTACAAGAACATGAGATTGGGGAATGTTAATCAGAAATGTCAAATGTACTAGAGAAGACATTTAGTGGTCTGGTGCACAGCTTCTTGGGAGCAAGTAGTACAAACAATCCTGTTACCCAGAGTGTGGCAGGTGTCTCTGGTCTTAAGAATGTATCACTTGGGCTGGTGCACTATGTTGAAAAGCTTCATGCAGCTCGAAGGATATCCAAGCAGGTAAGGAGTGGATGAGAATGACATATATCTCATTGTTTATATAAGTATTTGTGGCTTTTCTCACTATACTGTAGGGTAGGGCTGACATATATCTCTTTCTGTCGAATGCTGCAAGACAGGATTTGTCCCAGGTATTTTTTTGGCTATGATCAAGTGACTGTAAATTGTTGACTACTGTAGCTAGTGTTGGTAGAGCTGTTCCCAGTTTTAGCATTAATATGGTAATAGCATGATTTTGCAATAGGACCTCAGAGGCAAAGCAAGTAGACATGATCCCCTGCCCTCAGAAATGTGAAGTCAATTTTACCTGCCCAATAAAAAGATCAGTACATCCTTGTATTGTAGACAATTCTTTGATATTTTGGATGTAAAATAAATCACCATGTTGACCACATAATTAGTAAGGCAGCTTTAGCAGCAATATTTCGAGTGTGTAGCAACTGCCTCCACACATTCCTTCTGCATACATTGGAAACTATCAGGACTATGACCTTTTATAGGTTGTCTTTAATAGCCTCATGATGTCATTTCTGTAAGAGTCTATACCTGACAGAATTTCTTCATCCCACTTTGGTAATGTTTGGGCAGTAGTGTCCTCCAGTGTAAAATCACTTTTAAAATTATTCAGCTCAATTTTATATGTATATATGTATATATATATATATATATATATATATATATATATATATATATATATATATATATATATATATATATATATATATATATATATATATATATATGTATATATATATATATATATATATATATATATATATATATATATATATATATATATATATATATATATATATTATCCCTGGGAATAGGGGAGAAAGAATACTTCCCATGTATTCTCTGCGTGTCGTAGAAGGCGACTAAAAGGGAAGGGAGCGGGGGGCTGGAAATCCTCCCCTCTCATTTTTTTTTTCCAAAAGAAGGGGGTTGTTATTCCATGTGTGGCAAGGTGGCGATGGGAACAAATAAAGGCAGACAGTATGAATTATGTACATGTGTATATATGTATATGTCTGTGTGTATATATATGTGTACATTGAGATGTATAGGTATGTATATGTACGTGTGTGGACGTGTATGTATATACATGTGTATGTGGGTGGGTTGGGCATTCTTTCGTCTGTTTCCTTGCGCTACCTCGCTAACACGGGAGACAGCGACAAAGCAAAATAAATAAATAAATAAATGATTTTGAAAATAAAACACTCAAGTAATGCTCCAAATCACACACTGTAACTCTTACTGTCTTTTCTAAACTTTATGTAGCAGTGAAGAACAAAATCACTCAATATCCAAAGCCACTTTCAATGCGCAGCTAAATGAGTAACTTCCTGTGGTTATGGTCGCTGGGATGGGTTAATATGGAAGCAAATACACACAGTGCTCAGCTTTCCAGCAACTGAATATAAACATGAAACCCAAACAATCACATATGACTGGAAAACATTAAAATTATGATAAATATTAGCTGCTATGTGAAATTAGGAGAAGATTTTATAGATTTTGCTTGATGTGATAAGATCACGAAATATGTCATATTCAATAAAAAAAGTAACAGAAAAAACAGTGTATGCCTTAGTAATGTTCTAAGGAGCTGGTAAAACAATGTTTGGCAAATTTATTTTACAGCCAATCATCAACAATATGGTCTCACAAACTGATAGGCATCTTAAATAGCAATCGAATAAAGTTGAGGAACTATTTCTTCCTTATGAAATGAAGGAAAATCATAAAAGAATGATAAAGCAACCAAGTAACATGTGATATAGGCCTGAACTTAATCAGGGGCAAATAAGAAATTTGTGGTGGTACCATAATGGTAACATAACAGCACGCATTTAAAGCAACATGTTGTTGACATTTCCTCAGGCAATGGTGCCACCTTATTGTATATATAATGTTTTGATGATATATATATCAAGAACAAGTCTGTTCAGTTCCACATATCTCTAGTGCTTCTGAAGCTATGCGGAAATGTTTCATTTACTTTATCCCCACATTTTCCATAATCTTCATCGCCCTCCCCACTATTACATATTCATTATCAATCCATTAATCTATGTCACTATGTTTCATCAATACCCTTCTAAAACACTTGCGCTGGGAATTAACAGCTAACTGACATGCTTTTCTTCCACTTCCATACGTTAGTTCTGTTGCGTGTTTACAAGGTCTATCATTACAAAAGAGTGAGGTACTACGTTTCACACATTAGATTCACGGCACCAATAATCCAAAGCTGTACAATGTAGCAACACCATCAAGTAAATGTATTTCATTAATATTTGTAAGGTTATCAGGTGGTGGCCTAAATCCAATGGGGGTCGAATGGTACTAATGAAGCTGAGGACAGTCGCCAGTCAGAACCATCGGCATCAACCAAGACAATAGTAAACTTTCATGTCTGTCTACATGAGGTTTTTCAGTCCGCATTGGGCAACATAGACAGTACCAGAGAGACTTAGTCTTAGAACAATAAAACCGGAAGGTGTGAAGAAATTTCTCGCTCGAGGGATGAAACTTGACGTCAACTATGGCATAAAGCCCAAATAACGAACTAACCTCAAGGTTCAGTTACAGTCAGCATTGGCCCTCTATGGATCCCCATAGGTATTAGACTGTGTGGTGACTGTTTACTATCAACTTTGTACTGAGTGGTGACTGTTTACTATCGACTTTGTACTGAGTGGTGACTGTTTACTATCAACTTTGTACTGAGTGGTGACTGTTTACTATCGACTTTGTCCAGTGTGGCGACTGTTTACTATCAACTTTGTACTGAGTGGTGACTGTTTACTATCGACTTTGTCCAGTGTGGCGACTGTTTACTATCAACTTTGTACTGAGTGGTGACTGTTTACTATCGACTTTGTCCTGAGTGGTGGCTGTTTACTATCGACTTTGTCCTGAGTGGTGACTGTTTACTATCGACTTTGTACTGAGTGGTGACTGTTTACTATTGACTTTGTACTGAGTGGTGACTGTTTACTATCAACTTTGTACTGAGTGGTGACTGTTTACTATCGACTTTGTCCTGAGCGGTGACTGTTTACTATCGACTTTGTACTGAGTGGTGACTGTTTACTATCGACTTTGTCCTGAGCGGTGACTGTTTACTATCGACTTTGTCCTGAGTGGTGACTGTTTACTATCGACTTTGTCCTGAGTGGTGACTGTTTACTATCGACTTTGTACTGAGTGGTGACTGTTTACTATCGACTTTGTACTGAGTGGTGACTGTTTACTATCGACTTTGTCCTGAGTGGTGACTGTTTACTATCGACTTTGTACTGAGTGGTGACTGTTTACTATCGACTTTGTCCTGTGTGGCGACTGTTTACTATGAGGTGCCGGTCGCACTTGGGGGCCCTTATTCCAAGTCTACATTCACAGGCTCATTTACCTACGAGCGGTTAGTTTAGGGTGGATTTGGACCTGGATGAGCGAAATGGATACAAATTAGAACTCAACTTGATTGCGCTGGGTGACGTGTGGTTATGCCCGATCACTTTATAAGGGCCATGGAAGAACGGTGCCTCGTCAAGATGCAAAGACAGAAAACCACGACATCTACATTTCTTTAATAGCCTATGGCTTTAGTTCACTTACTACCTATATATCACATCACTCGCCATGTAATTTGTATTAAGAAACTGGAAAATAGATCCATTACCTTGGTTATTTTGAGAAGGGGATGAAATTCTCCGGCCAGCCAGCGTGTGTTGTTATGTTTGGGTCAGCTGGCCTTGAACGACGAGCCTAAATTATTTTTTTATTTATATATTACAATGATATAATAAACCTTCAAAATGTATCTATCAAGATTCTACAGTTTATTTATTATAAGGAAAATGATAAAAACTCCTTTATATGGGTTATTTAGCTTTCGTCTCTTATAAAGGCATTTACTATCGTACCATTGTAGATAAAGATGATTGGTAGTCGTATCCCTCCGCTGTTCTCAATACTCTAAACATATTTCATAAAACGGTGTCAATAATGTTTTTGTTAAAGTAAATAACCATTTTGTAATTGCGTATCTGCTTATGTATTAGTTTATGACAAGTAATGTCTTCGCACGAGCCAAATTCCTTGGTGCTGTCCTCTTTCACAGTTTCATAACTCAATTTATTCCATCCATACACTCTTCTTACTAGATAATTACTTGTCTGGATTATCTATATCATTTTTTTTTATAAAAGTTCATGATAAGGCTGTACGCTGTTTATTAAACTGGGTTAGAAGCCTTAAAGATTCTGATCAAGTTACCCTTTACTCGTCTCTCATCCCTAGTGGACACATTTATGGCCTCTTATCTATCATCACATCACATCACTCGCTATGTAATTTGTGTTAAGAAACTGGAAAATACATCCTTTACCTTGGTCATTTTGAGAAGGGGATGAAATTCTCCGGCCAGCCAGCGTGTGTTGTTATGTTTGGGTCAGCTGGCCTTGAACGACGAGCCTAAATTATTTTTTTATTTATATATTACAATGATAAGAAACCTTCAAAATGTATCTATCAAGATTCTACAATTTATTTATTATAAGAAAATTATAAAAAAGTCCTTTATATGGGTTATTTAGCTTTCGTCTCTTATTAAGGCATTTACTATCGTACCATTGTAGATAAAGATGATTGGTAGTCTTATCCCTCCGCTGTTCTCAATACTCTAAAGATATTTCATAAAACGGTCTCAATAATGTTTTTGTCAAAATAGTATTAGTATTAAAATAGTATTAAATAGTATTAGCGTATGACAAGTGATGTCTTCGCACGAGCCAAATTCCTTGGTGCTGTCCTCTTTCACAGTTTCATAACTCAATTTATTCCATCCATACACTCTTCTTACTAGATAATTACTTGTCTAGATTATTTATATCATTTATTTTTATAAAAGTTCATGATAAGGCTGTACGTTGTTTATTAAACTGGGTTAGAAGCCTTAAAGATTCTGATCAAGTTACCCTTTACTCGTCTCTCATCCCTAGTGGACACATTTATGGCCTCTTATCTATCACTGTAGCTCGGCTATCATCCTGGTATCATCTACCTTGCCTTCTTCTAGACCCCCTCTATCTCTTCCTCTAATTTTGGCCCTAAGTTATGAGCAGTTGATTTGAATACCTTCTTCATCTATTTTAACAAGTTGACTCTACACTTTGGACTCCTCTTAAGTCCTTGAAACACAAATATATTCCTGAAACTTTATTTCCCTCTGGATAATATTCATATCAAAGCATTCTTTCACAATGTCCCAATCACTTTACTCTCCATTTACTTAAGTTCAGTTTCGTCAAAATATTCTAGACCTCTTGTTCAGTTGTGGTCGAGGGAAGGTATAGGGGGGAAAAAAAGGAGTTTTGAAAGCATTGAATAGGGACAGAGTGAGAAAAGGGAAAGTACAGGGAAAGGCTTTCTTGTTCCTTTATCGTGTGGGAGGCAGTAAGCACTTGGTTGAGTTTTACCACTTTACTCTCCATTTACTCAAGTTCAGTTTCGTTAAAATATTCCAGACCAATTGTTCAGTTGTGATCTAGGGAAGGTATAGGGGAAAAAAGGAGTTTTGAAAGCATTGAATAGGGACAGAACGAGAAAAGGGAAACTACAGGGAGGCAGTAAGCACTTGGTTGAGTTTTACCACTTTACTCTCCATTTACTCAAGTTCAGTTTCGTTAAAATATTCCAGACCAATTGTTCAGTTGTGGTCGAGGGAAGGTATAGGGGAAAAAAGGAGTTTTGAAAGCATTGAATAGGGACAGAACGAGAAAAGGGAAAGTACAGGGAGGGAGTAAGCACTTGGTTGAGTTGTACTGGAGGAGGTGTACTAGAGTTTACTGTAACCATTGCAAGTGTTAGGTGACAGAAAAGGTTGTGAATGTCCCCTTGTTAGCAGAGGAAAAGGTTGTGATTGTCCTCTTGTTAGCAGAGGAAAAGGTTGTGATTGTCCCCTTGTTAGCAGAGGAAAAGGTTGTGATTGTCCTCTTGTTAGCAGAGGAAAAGGTTGTGATTGTCCTCTTGTTAGCAGAGGAAAAGGTTGTGATTGTCCCCTTGTTAGCAGAGGAAAAGGTTGTGATTGTCCTCTTGTTAGCAGAGGAAAAGGTTGTGATTGTCCCCTTGTTAGCAGAGGAAAAGGTTGTGATTGTCCTCTTGTTAGCAGAGGAAAAGGTTGTGATTGTCCCCTTGTTAGCAGAGGAAAAGGTTGTGATTGTCCCCTTGTTAGCAGAGGAAAAGGTTGTGATTGTCCCCTTGTTAGCAGAGGAAAAGGTTGTGATTGTCCTCTTGTTAGCAGAGGAAAAGGTTGTGATTGTCCCCTTGTTAGCAGAGGAAAAGGTTGTGATTGTCCCCTTGTTAGCAGAGGAAAAGGTTGTGATTGTCCCCTTGTTAGCAGAGGAAAAGGTTGTGATTGTCCTCTTGTTAGCAGAGGAAAAGGTTGTGATTGTCCTCTTGTTAGCAGAGGAAAAGGTTGTGATTGTCCCCTTGTTAGCAGAGGAAAAGGTTGTGATTGTCCCCTTGTTAGCAGAGGAAAAGGTTGTGATTGTCCTCTTGTTAGCAGAGGAAAAGGTTGTGATTGTCCCCTTGTTAGCAGAGGAAAAGGTTGTGATTGTCCCCTTGTTAGCAGAGGAAAAGGTTGTGATTGTCACCTTGTTAGCAGAGGAAAAGGTTGCTTTGTCCCCTTGTTAGCAGAGGAAAAGGTTGCTTTGTCCCCTTGTTAGCAGAGGAAAAGGTTGTGATTGTCCCCTTGTTAGCAGAGGAAAAGGTTGCTTTGTCCTCTTGTTAGCAGAGGAAAAGGTTGTGATTGTCCTCTTGTTAGCAGAGGAAAAGGTTGTGATTGTCCCCTTGTTAGCAGAGGAAAAGGTTGTGATTGTCCTCTTGTTAGCAGAGGAAAAGGTTGTGATTGTCCTCTTGTTAGCAGAGGAAAAGGTTGTGATTGTCCCCTTGTTAGCAGAGGAAAAGGTTGTGATTGTCCTCTTGTTAGCAGAGGAAAAGGTTGTGATTGTCCCCTTGTTAGCAGAGGAAAAGGTTGTGATTGTCCTCTTGTTAGCAGAGGAAAAGGTTGTGATTGTCCCCTTGTTAGCAGAGGAAAAGGTTGTGATTGTCCTCTTGTTAGCAGAGGAAAAGGTTGTGATTGTCCCCTTGTTAGCAGAGGAAAAGGTTGTGATTGTCCCCTTGTTAGCAGAGGAAAAGGTTGTGATTGTCCTCTTGTTAGCAGAGGAAAAGGTTGTGATTGTCCTCTTGTTAGCAGAGGAAAAGGTTGTGATTGTCCTCTTGTTAGCAGAGGAAAAGGTTGTGATTGTCCCCTTGTTAGCAGAGGAAAAGGTTGTGATTGTCCTCTTGTTAGCAGAGGAAAAGGTTGTGATTGTCCCCTTGTTAGCAGAGGAAAAGGTTGTGATTGTCCTCTTGTTAGCAGAGGAAAAGGTTGTGATTGTCCTCTTGTTAGCAGAGGAAAAGGTTGTGATTGTCCCCTTGTTAGCAGAGGAAAAGGTTGCTTTGTCCCCTTGTTAGCAGAGGAAAAGGTTGCTTTGTCCCCTTGTTAGCAGAGGAAGGAGTTGGGAAATACGCGTCTCAGAGCCAGTAGACTTGTCGACTGCTCCAGATGGCAAGACTGGGACTACCAGTACTCTTTTGGTGTTGGTGTCAATCTTGTTATGCTCACAGGTCATGGTGTTGGACTAGTGGCAGCCTAGGTCAATGCCAATGGCCAATGGGGTGTCACGAAAAAGCCGTTGATTGGTGGAAGTCATGATGTGAGGAGGGGGTTGACCTCCCAATTTAAAGGTTGGGGTCAGCGACCAGTGGGAAAGTCTACCTGGGTCACATGAGGCTAATGTATTTGAGACATCCATGAGTCGCTGTCAAAGAGATTTGCTGGACATATGTGCCACAAAACAATAGTACTATGCTATTCCCTAACTCGACCCTTTCTTTTTGATGAACATTAGGGCAACGGTGAGGTAAAGGCTTCTGTTGGATGGGCAGCTAGTGCTGGTAAGGTATGGGAGAGTGGCAGAAGGTCTGGTCAAATTTTATCAATGGTGGCTGTAGAATGCAAGAGACAAGAGGATAGACATTATTTTGTAGTTGTAAGATGCAGCTGGGTGAGTGGAAAGGAGGTATTATGACAACAGCAGGGCAAGGGGAATGTCGGGTTGAGGATGGAAGGATGGCAAATGTCAATGTGTGAACTATGTCCAGCTCTCTCTCTCTCTCTCTCTCAGTCATTCTGAGAGTCACTAGATTAATGGATATTCTTGAATGTCGAATGTGTCCTTTGCTGTGATTTCTGACTGAGGATCACACTTGGGAAATGTGGAGAACACACAAATGCTTTAGTGGGAAAAGAGAAAGGTACAGCAGCTCGGGGCGAGATGCTGTAAGTGGTGCAGGGTTAGATGAGGTGAGTTGAGGCGAGTTAGGAGTCCTGTGGTGCTGGTGGCAATGCAAGAGTGGTGAGGTAAAGTGCCTCATGGCTCTGGGGCAGGAGTCCAGGAGGAAAGATTGTCCCCTGGAACTTCTACAGGAGGAAGGTGCCGAGGTTATGCAGCAGGAGAGGAGGCGTTGAAGAGATCTAAATCCCCTTTGGCGTCTTCAAAGGCCTTTACAGGGGAATAGTGGCATCTGAAGGGAAAGAGACAATTTAAAAGTTTACTTAAAAGACCCTTTAGGGGTGCCAAAGTTCAATACAGTTGCATGGTGGCATACAAAAATTAAAAGACAAATCAAAAGTTTAATTCAAATCCCCTTTGGCGGCACCAAAGGCAATTACAGGGGCATAGAGGCATCCAAAAGCAAAGAAACAAATGGAGAGTTTTCTTTAATGCCACTTTGGGGATGCCAAAGGGCAAGAGAATTGCGTGGAGGCATCCAAAAATTTAGAGGAAAATTGAAGGATTAATCTAAATCCCCTTTGGCGTCTTCAAAGGCCGTTACAGGGGAATAGTGGTATCTAAAGGGAAAGAGACAATTTAAAAGTTTACTTAAAAGACCCTTTGGGGGTGCCAAAGTCCAATACAGTGGCATGGTGGCATCCAAAATATAAAAGACAAATCAAAAGTTTAATTCAAATCCCCTTTGGCGGCGCCAAAGGCAATTACAGGGGCATAGAGGCATCCACAAGCAAAGAAACAAAAGGAACGTTTAGTTTAACGTCCCTTTTGGGGGTGCTAAAGGTTAAGAGAGTGGCGGGGGAGGCATCCCAAAATATTGAGGGAAATTAAAGGTTTAATATAAATCCCCTTTGGCGTCACCAAAGGCCTTTTCAAGGGAAAAGTGCCATCTGAAGGGATAGAGACAAATTGAAAGTTTACTTAAAAGACACTTTGGGGGTGCCAAAGTCCAATAGAGTGGTGTGGTGGCATCGAAAAACATAAAGACATATTAAAGGCTAAATTTAAATCCCCTTCGGCGGAGCCAAAGGATATTACAGGGGCATACAGACATCCAAAAGCAAAGAAACAAATGGAAAGTTTACTTTAATGCCACTTTGGGGGTGTCAAATGGCAAGAGAGTCGCGTGGAGGCATCCAAAAATATAGAGAGAAATTGAAGGTTTAATATAAATCCCCTTTGGCGTCTTCAAAGGTTTTACAGGGGATTAGAGGCATCTAAAGGGTAAAAGACAAATTGAAAATTTACTTAAAAGATCCTTTGGGGGTGCCAAAGACCAATACAGTTGCAGGTTGGCATCCAAAAATAAAGACAAATTAAATGTTTGTTTTAAATCCACTTTGGAGCCGCCAAAGGCAATTACAGGGGCATAGAGGCATCAAAAGGGAAAGAAACATTTTGAAAGCTTACTTTAATGCCACTTTGGGGAAGCTAAAGGGCAAGAGAATTGCGGTGAGGCATCCAAACATTTAGAGGAAAATTGAAGGATTAGTCTAAATCCCCTTTGGCGTCTTCAAAGGCCTTTACAGAGGAATAATGGCATCTAAAGGGAAAGAGACAAATTAAAAGTTTACTTAAAAGACCGTTTAGGGGTGCCAAAATCCAATACACTTGCATGATGTCTTCCAAAAATAAAAAGAGAAATTAATGGTTAAGTTTAAATCCCCTTTGGAGCCGCGAAAGGCAATTACAGGGGCATAGAGGCATCAAAAGGGAAAGAAACATTTGGAAAGCTTACTTTAATGCCACTTCGGGGATGCCAAACGGCAAGAGAATTGCGGTGAGGCATCCTAAAATTTAGAGGAAAATTGAAGGCTTAATCTAAATCCCCTTTGGCGTCTTCAAAGGCCTTTACAGGGGAATACTGACATCTGAAGGGAAAGAGACAATTTAAAAGCTTACTTAAAAGACCGTTTAGGGGTGCCAAGGTCCAATACAGTTGCATGGTGGCATTCAAAAATAAAAAAACAAATTAACGGTTTACTTTAAATCCCCTTTGGCGCCGCCAAAGGCAATTACAGGGGCATAGAGGCATCAAAAGGGAAAGAAACATTTGGAAAGCTTACTTTAATGCCACTTTGGGGATGCCAAAGGGCAAGAGAATTGCGGTGAGGCATCCTAAAATTTAGAGGAAAATTGAAGGATTAATCTAAATCCCCTTTGGCGTCTTCAAAGGCCTTTACAGGGGAATACTGGCATCTGAAGGGAAAGAGACAAATCAAAATTTACTCAAAAGACCGTTTAGGGGTGCCAAAGTCCAATACACTTGCATGATGTCATCCAAAAATAAAAAGACATATTAACGGTTTACTTTAAATCCCCTTTGGAGCCGCCAAAGGCAATTACAGGGGCATAGAGGCATCAAAAGGGAAAGAAACATTTGGAAAGCTTACTTTAATGCCACTTTGGGGATGCCAAAGGGCAAGAGAATTGCGTGAAGGCATCCAAATATTTAGAGGAAAATTGAAGGATTAATCTAAATCCCCTTTGGCGTCTTCAAAGGCCTTTACAGGGGAATACTGGCATCTGAAGGGAAAGAGAATTTTAAAAGTTTACTTAAAAGACCGTTTAGGGGTGCCAAAGTCCAATACAGTTGCATGATGTCATCCAAAAATAAAAAGAGAAATTAACGGTTTACTTTAAATCCCCTTTGGAGCCGCCAAAGGCAATTGCAGGTGAATAGAGGCAAAAAAGGGAAAGAAACATTTGGAAAGCTTACTTTAATGCCACTTTGGGGATGCCAAAGGGCAAGAGAATTGCGGTGAGGCATCCAAAAATTTAGAGGAAAATTGAAGGATTAATCTAAATCCCCTTTGGCGTCTTCAAAGGCCTTTACAGGGGAATACTGGCATCTGAAGGGAAAGAGACAAATCAAAAGTTTAATTAAAAGACTGTTTAGAGGTGCCAAAGTCCAATACAGTTGCTTGATGTCATCTAAAAATAAAAAGACAGAAAAACGGTTTACTTTAAATCCCCTTTGGAGTCGCAAAAGGCAATTACAGGGGCATAGAGGCATCAAAAGGGAAAGAAACATTTAGAAAGCTTACTTTAATGCTACTTTGGGGAGGCTAAAGGGCAAGAGAATTGCGGTGAGGCATCCAAAAATTTAGAGGAAAATTGAAGGATTAATCTAAATCCCCTTTGGCGTCTTCAAAGGCCTTTACAGGGGAATAATGGCATCTAAAGGGAAAGAGACAAATTAAAAGTTTCCTTAAAAGACCATTTCGGGGTGCCAAAGTCCAATACATTTGCATGATGTCTTCCAAAAATAAAAATAGAAATTAACCGTTAAGTTTAAATCCCCTTTGGCGCAACCAAAGGCAATTACAGGGGCATAGAGGCATCAAAAGGGAAAGAAACATTTGGAAAGCTTACTTTAATGCCACTTTGGGGATGCCAAAGGGCAAGAGAATAGCGGTGAGGCATCCAAAAATTTAGAGGAAAATTGAAGGATTAATCTAAATCCCCTTTGGCTTCTTCAAAGGCCTTTACAGGGGAATACTGGCATCTGAAGGGAGAGAGACAATTTAAAAGTTTACTTAAAAGACCGTTTAGGGGTGCCAAGGTCCAATACAGTTGCATGGTGGCATCCAAAAATAAAAAGACAAATTAACAGTTTACTTTAAATCCCCTTTGGCGCCGCCAAAGGCAATTACAGGGGCATAGAGGCATCAAAAGGGAAAGAAACATTTGGAAAGCTTACTTTAATGCCACTTTGGGGATGCCAAAGGGCAAGAGAATTGCGTGGAGGCATCCAAAAATTTAGAGGAAAATTGAGGGATTAATATAAATCCCCTTTGGCGTCTTCAAAGGCCTTTACAGGGGAATACTGGCATCTGAAGGGAAAGAGACAAATTAAAATTTACTCAAAAGACCGTTTAGGGATGCCAAAGTCCAATACACTTGGATGATGTCATCCAAGAATAAAAAGACATGTTAACGGTTTACTTTAAATCCCCTTTGGCGCCGCCAAAGGCAATTACAGGGGCATAGAGGCATCAAAAGGGAAAGAAACATTTAGAAAGCTTACTTTAATGCTACTTTGGGGATACCAAAGGGCAAGAAAATTGCGGTGAGGCATCCAAACATTTAGAGGAAAATTGAAGGATTAATCTAAATCCCCTTTGGCGTCTTCAAAGGCCTTTACAGGGGAATACTGGCATCTGAAGGGAAAGAGACAAATCAAAAGTTTACTTAAAAGACCGTTTAGGGGTGCCAAAGTCCAATAGAGTTGCATGATGTCATCCAAAAATAAAAAGAGAAATCAACGGTTTACTTTAAATCCCCTTTGGAGCCGCCAAAGGCAATTGCAGGTGAATAGAGGCATAAAAACGGAAAGAAACATTTGGAAAGCTTACTTTAATGCCACTTAGGGGATGCCAAAGGGCAAGAGAATTGCGGTGAGGCATTCAAAAATTTAGAGAAAAATTGAAGGATTAATCTAAATCCCCTTTGGCGTCTTCAAAGGACTTTACAGGGGAATACTGGCATCTGAAGGGAAAGAGACAAATCAAAAGTTTACTTAAAAGACCGTTTAGAGGCGCCAAAGTCCAATACAGTTGCATGATGTCATCTAAAAATAAAAAGACAGATTAACTGTTTGCTTTAAATCCCCTTTGGAGCCGCCAAAGGCAATTACAGGGGCATAGAGGCATCAAAAGGGAAAGAAACATGTGGAAAGCTTACTTTAATGCCACTTTGGGGAGGCTAAAGGGCAAGAGAATTGCGGTGAGGCATCCAAAAATTTAGAGGAAAATTGAAGGATTAATCTAAATCCCCTTTGGCGTCTTCAAAGGCCTTTACAGGGGAATACTGGCATCTGAAGGGAAAGAGACAATTTAAAAGTTTACTTAAAAGACCGTTTAGGGGTGCCAAAGACCAATACAGTTGCATGGTGGCATCCAAAAATAAAAAGACAAATCAAATGTTTAGTTTAAATCCCCTTTGGAGCCGCCAAAGGTAATTAGAGGGGCATAGAGGCATCAAAAGGGAAAGAAACATTTGGAAAGCTTACTTTAATGCCACTTTGGGGATGCCAAAGGGCAAGAGAATTGCGTGAAGGCATCCAAAAATTTAGAGGAAAATTGAAGGATTAATCTAAATCCCCTTTGGCGTCTTCAAAGGCCTTTACAGGGGAATAATGGCATTTGAAGGGAAAGAGACAAATTAAAAGTTTCCTTAAAAGACCGTTTAGGGGTGCCAAAGTCCAATACATTTGCATGATGTCTTCCAAAAATAAAAAGAGAAATTAACGGTTAAGTTTAAATCACCTTTGGAGCCGCCAAAGGCAATTACAGGGGCATAGAGGCATCAAAAGGGAAAGAAACATTTGGAAAGCTTACTTTAATGCCACTTTGGGGATGCCAAAGGGCAAGAAAATTGCGGTGAGGCATCCTAAAATTTAGAGGAAAATTGAAGGATTAATCTAAATCCCCTTTGGCGTTTTCAAAGGCCTTTACAGGGGAATACTGGCATCTGAAGGGAAAGAGACAATTTAAAAATGTACTTAAAAGACCGTTTAGGGGTGCCAAGGTCCAATACAGTTGAATGATGTCATCTAAAAATAAAAAGACAGATTAACGGTTTACTTTAAATCCCCTTTGGAGCCGCCAAAGGCAATTACAGGGGCATAGAGGCATCAAAAGGGAAAGAAACATTTGGAAAGCTTACTTTAATGCTACTTTGGGGAGGCTAAAGGGCAAGAGAATTGCGGTGAGGCATCCAAAAATTTAGAGGAAAATTGAAGGATTAATCTAAATCCCCTTTGGCGTCTTCAAAGGCCTTTACAGGGGAATAATGGCATCTAAAGGGAAAGAGACAAATTAAAAGTTTCCTTAAAACACCGTTTAGGGGTGCCAAAGCCATTACTCTTACATGGTTATATACAAAAATAAAATAGACATGTTAACGGTTTACTTTAAATCCCATTTTGGCGCCGCCAAAGCCACTTACAGGGGCATAGAGGCATCAAAAGGGAAAGAAACATTTAGAAAGCGTACTTTAATGCCACTTTGGGGATGCCAAAGGGCAAAAGAATTGCGTGGAGGCATCCTAAAATTTAGAGGAAAATGAAGGATTAATCTAAAATCCCT
>NC_092268.1:2657031-2703499 GCF_036320965.1 Panulirus ornatus | reverse complement strand
TACACAATATAAGTATGTTGAATTTATCCTAAGTATTTATAACTCAAGAATTCATCTAAGTCCCATTGTATTAAATTTCTTCATAACTCCAATACTTGGCTTTAGTTCATAAGTATCTATCAAAGACTCATTTTTCTGATCAGTGCTTTCATAAGTATTTTTCTAAGTTCATTGTACTGTGGATCAATGAAATATGTATCTCCCTTTCATTTTTTTATTGATCTTTTCATTTTTACATCAAATGTATACATCAAATGTATTCTTGGTTCTTCTCATCACTGCAGCCTGTTTCCTGGACCTCTCTCTCTCTCCCTCCCTCTCACAGCCACTTCACAATCTGAAAGATGTAAAGCAAGACCATTAGATATTGATGTTCTCAGCAGATTTGTTGCTGATGGTCAAGCTAAAAGCAAAGATGACAAGTACTCTGTCTCTCTCTTCCAGTGGCTGCTGCTGCTGTAGGGTGGTGGAAGTGTTCATACTGAAAGCAAAGATTATTATTACCCTTTACCTGCTATACCAAACCACCACTACCTTCACCCCCTCACTACCTAAACCTGCTGCTGCTGCTGCTCTTGTTGCTGCAGCAGTGGGGGTAGAGCATGGGGGGTTATTTCCCTCCCTCTCACACCTCCCACTCTCCTACTACCCCCTCCCTTCTTCCCCTACCCCCCTCCCAAACCTCCCCCCTTGCCCTCTCCCCCACCCCCCTGCCCCCCACCCCCCCACCCACCCATCCCCCTGCCTACCTTCCCGCACCCCCCGCCCACCCTCCTCCACCCCCCTCCCACCCAAACCAACTCCCTTCCTGCTACTCCGCTGCTGCCGCTGCTGCCACTGTTGCTGCTTCTCAGTCTGTAAACACAAATAGAATTAGCATCCCCTGTACCCCACACTCTTGCTTCATTCTCGTGCCAAACTCTCATCCTCCCCTTACTGCTGCTGCTGCTGTTGCTGTTCAATCTGTCAACATAAAGAGGAAAATTGATTAATATCTTCTTGCAACCAATTGCTCCGCTCTCATCTTCACTCGTGCCCATCCAGCTGATGCTATTGTTGTCGAGAGATTTCTGGTGGGGATAAACATGACAATGTACATATGATACCAGGGGTGTAACCATAGGGAGCACCCCCAACTCCTCCTTTATGAAGTCCTGATGAGATGGACATTTATGTTCCATGGAGAACACTTGAACCTTCTTCCTCAGAGTGGGTGCCATCATCAACACTGCTCTCCTGAAGGTCTCAAGCAGAACCAATCCTGCAAAAGGGAGAAAAAATATTGATAACGTCAAATCATATGAAGTTTCTGGAAGAAAAAAACATACTTTTTCCGACAAAATGGCAATTACTGATATTCCTACGCTAGAAACAATCCACATATACAACAAAATGACACAATCCCATCCATTATGTTTCCTTATGACTATTACTCAAATATAACAGCCTGGATGTATTGTAATTATATCCATTGATTTTGCTATAAAACTGAACATTTTGCAGGTACGTACCATGGTCATCAAGCGTTTCATCAGAATACTTCGGCCAGGAGTCCGGTGGAGGCATGGTGCAAGGAAGAATGTAGAGGTAAAAGTAATGGCAAGCCAGAAGATGAACTAGAAGAAATGCAGGGAGGAATATGAAAGGTAGGTAACTGCAGTGAATGTAGGAATGCAGTCATGTCTGAATTATACTTGATCGCTGTTTCCTGCATTAGCGAGGAAGTGCCAGGAAACAGATGAAGAAAGACCCATCCACTTGTATATATACATACATATATGCATATACATATTCATATACTTTCTTTCAAACTATTCGCCATTTCCCGCGTTAGCGAGGTAGCGTTAAGAACAGAGAACTGGGCCTTTAAGGGAATATCCTCACCTGGCCCCCTTCTCTATTCCTTCTTTTAGAAAATTAAAAAAAAATAATAAGAGGGGAGGATTTCCAGCCCCCTGCTCCCTCCCTTTTAGTCGCCTTCTACGACACGCAAGGAATACGTGGGAAGTATTCTTTCTCCCCTATCCCCAGGGATATTCATATACATATATACATATTCATGCTTGTTTGTCTTCATTCTCGGTACCATCCCACCTCACAGGAAACACGAAAAAAGGCTATATCCACTCACACTCATTCTCAAGCTGTTGTGTAATGCACCAAAACCACAGCTCCCTATCCAGGTCCCACAGGCCTCTCCATGGTTTATTCCGGATACTTCACATGCCCTAGTTCAGTCCATTGACAGCATGTCGACCCGAAGTAAACCACATCATTCCAAACCATTCTATTCTATGCACGTATTTCACCATTCTGCATGTTCAGGCCCCAATTGCTCAGAATCGTTTTCACTCCATTCTTCCCCCTCCAATTTGGTCTCCCACTTCTCCTCGTTCCCTCCTCTCTGACACATATATCCTCTTGGTCAATCTTTCCTCACTCATTCTCTCCATGTGACCGAACCATTTCAAAACACCCTCTTCTGCTCTCTCAACCACACTCTTTTTATTACCTTACCTCTATCTCACCCTATTATTACTTACTCAATCAAACCACCTCACATCTCATATTGTCCTCAAACATCTCATTTCCAGCACATCCACCCTCCTCCTCACAACTCTATCTATAGCCTATGCCTTGCAACCATATAACATTGACGGAACCACGATCCCTTCAAACATACCCATTTTTGCTTTCTGAGATAATGTTCTCGACTTCCACACATTCTTCAACGCTCCCAAAACTTTTGCCCCCTCCCCCACCCTATGATTCGCTTCCGCTTCCATGGTTCCATCCGCTGCCAAATCCACTCCCAGATATCTAAAACACTTCACTTCCTCCAGTTTTTCTCCATTCATACTTACCTCCCAATTGACTTGTCCCTCAACCCTACTATCCCTAATAACCTTGCTCTTATTCACATTTACTCTCAGCTTTCTTCTTTCACACACTTTACCAAACTCAGTCACCAGCTTTTGCAGTTTCTCACATGAATCAGCCACCAGCGCTGTATCATCAGCGAACAACAACTGACTCACTTCCCAAGCTCTCTCATCCACAACAGACTGCATACTTGCCCCTCTTTCCAAAACTCTTGCATTCACCTCCCTAACAAACCCATCCATAAACAAATTAAACCACCATGGAAACATCACACACCCCTGCCGCAAACCAACATTCACTGAGAACCAATCACTTTCCTCTCTTCCTACACGTACACATGCCTTACATCCTCGATAAAAAGTTTTCACTGCCTCTAACATCTTGCCCCCACTCCATATACTCTTAATACCTTCCACAGAGCATCTCTATCAACTCTTATCATATGCCTTCTCCAGATCCATAAATGCTACATACAAATCCATTTGCTTTTCTAAGTATTTCTCACATACATTCTTCAAAGCAAACACCTGATCTACACATCCTCTACCATTTCTGAAACCACACAGCTCTTCCCGAATTTGATGCTCTGTACGTGCCTTCACCCTCTCAATCAATACCCTCCCATATAATTTCCCAGGAATACTCAACAAACTTATACCTCTGTAATTTGAGCACTCACTTTTATCCTATTTGCCTTTGTACAATGGCACTATGCAAGCATTCCGCCAATCCTCAGGCACCTCACCATGAGTCATACATACATTAAATAACCTTACCAACCAGTCAACAATACAGTCACCCCTTTTTTAATAAATTCCACTGCAATCCATCCAAACCCACTGCCTTGCTGGCTTTCTCCCTAACCCTCTCACTTTGCACACCACCTCGACCAAAACACCCTATATCTGCCACTCTATCATCAAACACATTCAACAAACCTTCAAATACTCACTCCATCTCCTTCTCACATTACCACTACTTGTTATCACCTCCCCATTAGCCCCCTTCACTGAAGTACCCTTTGTTCCCTTGTCTTACACATTTTATATACCTCCTTCCAAAACATCTTTTTATCCTCCCTAAAATTTAATGATACTCTCTCACCCCAACTCTCATTTGCCCTCTTTTTCACCTCTTGCACCTTTCTCTTGACCTCCTGCCTCTTTCTTTTATACATCTCCCAGTCATTTGCATTATTTCCCTGCAAAAATCGTCCAAATGCCTCTCTCTTCTCTTTCACTAATAATCTTACTTCATCCCACCACTCACTACCCTTTCTAATCTGCCCACCTCTCATGTTTCTCATGCCACAAGCATCTTTTGCGCAAGCCATCACTGCTTCCCTGAATATATTCCATTCCAACCCCCACTCCCCTTATGTCCTTTGTTCTCACCTTTTTCCATTCTGTACTCAGCCTCTCCTGGTACTTCCTCACACAAGTCTCCTTCCTAAGTTCACTTACTCTCACCACTCTCTTCACCCCAACATTCTCTCTTCTTTTCTGTATATATATATATATATATATATATATATATATATATATATATATATATATATATATATGTTCCCTGGGGATAGGGGAGAAAGAATACTTCCCATGTATTCCCTGCATGTCGTAGAAGGCGACTAAAAGGGGAGGGAGCGGGGGGCTGGAAATCCTCCCCTCTCGTTTTTTTTTTAATTTTCCAAAAGAAGGAACAGAGAATTGGGCCAGGTGAGGGTATTCCCTCAAAGGCCCACTCCTCTGTTCTTAACGCTACCTCGCTAATGCGGGAAATGGCGAATAGTTTGAAAGAAAGAAATATATATATATATATATTATATTTTTTTTTTATTATACTTTGTCGCTGTCTCCCGCGTTTGCGAGGTAGCGCAAGGAAACAGACGAAAGAAATGGCCCAAACCCCCCCATACACATGTATATACATACGTCCACACACGCAAATATACATACCTACACAGCTTTCCATGGTTTACCCCAGACGCTTCACATGCCTTCATTCAATCCACTGACAGCACGTCAACCCCGGTATACCACATCGCTCCAATTCAATCTATTCCTTGCCCTCCTTTCACCCTCCTGCATGTTCAGGCCCCGATCACACAAAATCTTTTTCACTCCATCTTTCCACCTCCAATTTGGTCTCCCTCTTCTCCTCGTTCCCTCCACCTCCGACACATATATCCTCTTGGTCAATCTTTCCTCACTCATTCTCTCCATGTGCCCAAACCACTTCAAAACACCCTCTTCTGCTCTCTCAACCACGCTCTTTTTATTTCCACACATCTCTCTTACCCTTACGTTACTCACTCGATCAAACCACCTCACACCACACATTGTCCTCAAACATCTCATTTCCAGCACCTCCATCCTCCTGCGCACAACTCTATCCATAGCCCACGCCTCGCAACCATACAACATTGTTGGAACCACTATTCCTTCAAACATACCCATTTTTGCTTTCCGAGATAATGTTCTCGACTTCCACACATTCTTCAAGGCCCCCAGAATTTTCGCCCCCTCCCCCACCCTATGATCCACTTCTGCTTCCATGGTTCCATCCGCTGCCAGATCCACTCCCAGATATCTAAAACACTTCACTTCCTCCAGTTTTTCTCCATTCAAACTCACCTCCCAATTGACTTGACCCTCAACCCTACTGTACCTAATAACCTTGCTCTTATTCACATTTACTCTTAACTTTCTTCTTCCACACACTTTACCAAACTCAGTCACCAGCTTCTGCAGTTTCTCACATGAATCAGCCACCAGCGCTGTATCATCAGCGAACAACAACTGACTCACTTCCCAAGCTCTCTCATCCCCAACAGACTTCATACTTGCCCCTCTTTCCAAAACTCTTGCATTTACCTCCCTAACAACCCCATCCATAAACAAATTAAACAACCATGGAGACATCACACACCCCTGCCGCAAACCTACATTCACTGAGAACCAATCACTTTCCTCTCTTCCTACACGTACACATGCCTTACATCCTCGATAAAAACTCTTCACTGCTTCTAACAACTTTCCTCCCACACCATATATTCTTAATACCTTCCACAGAGCATCTCTATCAACTCTATCATATGCCTTCTCCAGATCCATAAATGCTACATACAAATCCATTTGCTTTTCTAAGTATTTCTCACATACATTCTTCAAAGCAAACACCTGATCCACACATCCTCTACCACTTCTGAAACCACACTGCTCTTCCCCAATCTGATGCTCTGTACATGCCTTCACCCTCTCAATCAATACCCTCCCATATAATTTACCAGGAATACTCAACAAACTTATACCTCTGTAATTTGAGCACTCACTCTTATCCCCTTTGCCTTTGTACAATGGCACTATGCACGCATTCCACCAATCCTCAGGCACCTCACCATGAGTCATACATACATTAAATAACCTTACCAACCAGTCAACAATACAGTCACCCCCTTTTTTAATAAATTCCACTGCATATATATATATATATATATATATATATATATATATATATATATATATATATATATTTTTTTATACTTTGTCGCTGTCTCCCGCGTTTGCGAGGTAGCGCAAGGAAACAGACGAAAGAAATGGCCCAACCCCCCCCATACACATGTATATACATACGTCCACACACGCAAATATACATACCTACACAGCTTTCCATGGTTTACCCCAGACGCTTCACATGCCTTGATTCAATCCACTGACAGCACGTCAACCCCGGTATACCACATCGCTCCAATTCACTCTATTCCTTGCCCTCCTTTCACCCTTCTGCATGTTCTGGCCCCGATCACACAAAATCTTTTTCACTCCATCTTTCCACCTCCAATTTGGTCTCCCTCTTCTCCTTGCTCCCTCCACCTCCGACACATATATCCTCTTGGTCAATCTTTCCTCACTCATCCTCTCCATGTGCCCAAACCACTTCAAAACACCCTCTTCTGCTCTCTCAACCACGCTCTTTTTATTTCCACACATCTCTCTTACCCTTACGTTACTCACTCGATCAAACCACCTCACACCACACATTGTCCTCAAACATCTCATTTCCAGCACATCCATCCTCCTGCGCACAACTCTATCCATAGCCCACGCCTCACAACCATACAACATTGTTGGAACCACTATTCCTTCAAACATACCCATTTTTGCTTTCCGAGATAATGTTCTCGACTTCCACACATTCTTCAAGGCCCCCAGAATTTTCGCCCCCTCCCCCACCCTATGATCCACTTCCGCTTCCATGGTTCCATCAGCTGCCAGATCCACTCCCAGATATCTAAAACACTTCACTTCCTCCAGTTTTTCTCCATTCAAACTCACCTCCCAATTGACTTGACCCTCAACCCTACTGTACCTAATAACCTTGCTCTTATTCACATTTACTCTTAACTTTCTTCTTCCACACACTTTACCAAACTCAGTCACCAGCTTCTGCAGTTTCTCACATGAATCAGCCACCAGCGCTGTATCATCAGCGAACAACAACTGACTCACTTCCCAAGCTCTCTCATCCCCAACAGACTTCATACTTGCCCCTTTTTCCAAAACTCTTGCATTTACCTCCCTAACAACCCCATCCATAAACAAATTAAACAACCATGGAGACATCACACACCCCTGCCGCAAACCTACATTCACTGAGAACCAATCACTTTCCTCTCTTCCTACACGTACACATGCCTTACATCCTCGATAAAAACTTTTCACTGCTTCTAACAACTTTCCTCCCACACCATATATTCTTAATACCTTCCACAGAGCATCTCTATCAACTCTATCATATGCCTTCTCCAGATCCATAAATGCTACATACAAATCCATTTGCTTTTCTAAGTATTTCTCACATACATTCTTCAAAGCAAACACCTGATCCACACATCCTCTACCACTTCTGAAACCACACTGCTCTTCCCCAATCTGATGCTCTGTACATGCCTTCACCCTCTCAATCAATACCCTCCCATATAATTTACTAGGAATACTCAACAAACTTATACCTCTGTAATTTGAGCACTCACTCTTATCCCCTTTGCCTTTGTACAATGGCACTATACACGCATTCCGCCAATCCTCAGGCACCTCACCATGAGTCATACATACATTAAATAACCTTACCAACCAGTCAACAATACAGTCACCCCCTTTTTTAATAAATTCCACTGCAATACCATCCAAACCTGCTGCCTTGCCGGCTTTCATCTTCCGCAAAGCTTTCACTACCTCTTCTCTGTTTACCAAATCATTTTCCCTAACCCTCTCACTTTGCACACCACCTCGACCAAAACACCCTATATCTGCCACTCTATCATCAAACACATTCAACAAACCTTCAAAATACTCACTCCATCTCCTTCTCACATCACCACTACTTGTTATCACCTCCCCATTTGCGCCCTTCACTGAAGTTCCCATTTGCTCCCTTGTCTTACGCACTTTATTTACCTCCTTCCAGAACATCTTTTTATTCTCCCTAAAATTGAATGATACTCTCTCACCCCAACTCTCATTTGCCCTTTTTTTCACCTCTTGCACCTTTCTCTTGACCTCCTGTCCTTGTAGATTTATGTGCTGAAAAAGGACTGATGATTGGGAATACCTGGTTTAAAAAGCGAGATATACATAAGTATACTTATGTAAGTAGGAGAGATGGCCAGAGAGCGTTATTGGATTACGTGTTAATTGACAGGCATGCGAAAGAGAGACTTTTGGATGTTAATGTGCTGAGAGGTGCAACTGGAGGGATGTCTGATCATTATCTTGTGGAGGCTAAGGTGAAGATTTGTATGGGTTTTCAGAAAAGAAGAGTGAATGTTGGGGTGAAGAGGGTGGTGAGAGTAAGTGAGCTTGAGAAGGAGACCTGTGTGAGGAAGTACCAGGAGAGACTGAGTACAGAATGGAAAAAGGTGAGAACAATGGAAGCAAGGGGAGTGGGGGAGGAATGGGATGTATTTAGGGAATCAGTGATGGATTGCGCAAATGATGCTTGTGGCATGAGAAGAGTGGGAGGTGGGTTGATTAGAAAGGGTAGTGAGTGGTGGGATGAAGAAGTAAGAGTATTAGTGAAAGAGAAGAAAGAGGCATTTGGACGATTTTTGCAGGGAAAAAATGCAATTGAGTGGGAGATGTATAAAAGAAAGAGACAGGATATATATATATATATATATATATATATATATATATATATATATATATATATATATATATATATATATATATATATACATATGTATATATATACATATATACATAGTTACATATTCATTCTTGCTGCCTACATCCATTCCCCTCACTGTCCCGCCACACATGAAATAGCATCCACCCCCAACCCCCTGCGAGGTAGCGCTAGGAAAAGACAAAAAGGCCACATTCGTTCACACTCAGTCTCTAGCTGTCATGTGTAATGCACCATAATCACAACTCCTTTCCACATCCAGACCCCACAGACCTTTCCATGGTTTACCCCAGATGCTTTACATGCCCTGGTTCAATCCATTGACAGCATATCAACCCTGGCATACCACGTTGTTCCAATACACTCTATTCCTTGCACACCTTTCACCCTCCTGTATGTTCAGGCCCCAATTGCTCAAAATCTTTTTCATTCCATCCTTCAACCTTCAGTTTGGTCTCCCGTCTCTTCTCGTTTCTTCTACCTCTGACACATATATCCTCTTGGTCAATCTTTCCTCACTCGTTCTCTTCATGTGACCAAACCATTTCAACACACCCTCTTCTGCTCTCTCTCAACCATGCTCTTTTTATTACCACACATCTCTCTTACCCTTTCATTACTTACTCGGTCAAACCACCTCACACCACATATTGTCCTCAAACATTTAATTTCCAACACATCCACCCTCTTCCGTGCAACCCTATCTACAGCCCATGCCTTGCAACTATATAACATTGTTGGAACTACCATTCCCTCAAACATACCCATTTTTGCTCTCTGAGATAACATTCTTGCCTTCCACACATTCTTCAACGCTCCCAGAACCTTCGCCCCCTCCCCCACCCTGTGACACACTTCCACTTCCATGGTTCCGTCCACTGCTAAATCCACCCCCAGATGTCTAAAACACTGCCTCCAGTTTTTCTCCATTCAAACTTACCTCCTAATTGACTTGTCCCTCAACCCTACTGAACCTAATAACCTTGCTCTTATTCACATTTACTTTCAGCCTTCTTCTTTCACACACTTTACAGTCACCAACTTCTGCAGTTTCTCACCCAAATCAGCTTCCAGCACTGTATCATCAGTGAACAACAACTGACTCACTTCCCAAGCTCTCTCATTCACAACAGACTGCATACATGCCCCTCTCTCCAAAAGTTTTGCATTCACCTCTCTAACCACCCCATCCATAAACAAATTAAACAACCATGGCAACATCATGCACCCCTGCTGCAAACTGGCAGTCACTGGGAGCCAATCACTTTCCTCACTTCCTACTCATACACATGCTTTACATCCTTGGTGAAAGCTTTTCACTGCTTCTTGCAACTTACCTCCCACACCATATACTCTTAATACCTTCCACAAAGCATCTCTATCAACCCTATCATATGCTTTCTCCAGATTCATAAATGCTACATACAAATCCATCTTTTTTTTTTTTAAGTAATTCTCACATACATTCTTCAAAGCAAATACCTGATCCACACTTCCTCTACCACTTCTGAAACCACACTGCTCTTCCCCAATCTGATGCTCTGTACATGCCTTTGCCCTTTCAATCAATACCCTCCCATATAATTTCCCAGGAATACTTGACAAACTTACACCTCTGTAGTTTGAACACTTACCTTTATCCCCTTTGCCTTTGTACAATGACACTATGCATGCATTCCGCCAATCCTCAGGCACTTCACCATGAACCATACATACTCTGAATATCCTTACCAACCAATCAACAACACAGTCACCCCCTTTTTTAATAAATTCCTCTGCAGTACCATCCAAACCCGCCTCCTTGCCAGCTTTCATTTTCCACAAAACTTTCACAACCTCTTCTCTGTTTACCAAACCATTCTCGCTGACCCTCTCACTCCACACACCACCTCTACCAAAACACCCTATTTCTGCCACTCTATCATCAGACACGTTCAACAAACCTTCAAAATACTCACTCCATCTCCTCACTTCATCACTACTTGTTATTACTTCCCATTAGCCCCCTTCACTGATGTTCCCATTTGTTCTCTCGTCTTATGTGCTTCATTTACCTCCTCCAAAAATCTTTTTATTCTCCCTAAAATTTAATGATACTCTCTCACCCCAAATCTCATTTGCCCTCTTTTTCATCTCTTGCACCTTTCTTTTGACCTCCTGCCACTTTATTTTATACATCTTCCAGTCATTCGCACTGCTTGCCTGCATAAATCTTCCAAACGCCTCTCTCTTCTCTCTCACTAACAGTCTTACTTCCTCCCACCACTCACAACCCTTTATTAATCTGCCCACTTCCCACCTATCTCATGCCATAAGCATCTTTTGCGCAAGCCATCACTGCTTCCCTAAGTACATCCCATTCCTCCACCACTCCCCTTATGTCATTTGCTCTCACTTTTTTCCATTCTGCACTCCATCTCTCCTGGTACTTCCTCACACAATTCTCCTTCCCAAGCTCACTTACTCTGACCATTCTCTTCACCCTAACATTCTTCTTTTCTGAAAACCTTTACAGATCTTCTCCTTCGCCTCCACAAGATAATGATCAGACACCCTCCAGTTGCCCCTCTCAGCACATTAACATATACATACCTATACATTTCACCATATACATACACGTACATACACAGACATATACATATATATACATGCACATATCAATACTTGCTGCCTTCATCCATTCCTGTTGCCACCCCACCACACATGAAGTGGCACCCCCCTCTCCCCATGCATGTGTGAGGTAGTGCTGGGAAAAGAACAAAAGGCCACATTTGTTCACACTCAGTCTTTAGCTGTCATGTGTAATGCACCAAAACCATAGCTCCCTTTCCACATCCAGGTCCCAAAAAACTTTCCAAGGTTTACCCCAGATGCTTCACATGCCTTGGTTCAATCCATTGACAGCATGTCGACCCCAGTATACCACATCGTTCCAATTCACTCTATTCCTTGCACGTCTTTCACCCTCCTGCATGTTCAGGCCCCGATCACTCAAAATCTTTTTCACTCCATCTTTCCACCACCAATTTGGTCTCCCACTTCTCCTCGTTCCCTCCACCTCTGACACATAAACCTCTTTGTCAATCTTTCCTCACTCATTCTCTCCATGTGACCAAACCACTTCAGAACACCCTCATCTGCGCTTTCAACCACACTCTTTATTACCACACATCTCTCTTGCCCTTTCATTACTTACTCGATCAAACCACCTCACACCACGTATTGTCCTCAAACATCTCATTTCCAACACATCCACCCTACTCCGCACAACTCTATCTATAGCCCACGCCTCGCAACCATATAACATTGTTGGAACCACTATTTCTTCAAACATACCCATTTTTGCTTTCCAAGATAATGTTCTCGCCTTCCACACATTTTTTCAACGCTCCCAGAACTTTTGCCCTGTCCCCCACCCTGTGACTCACTTCTGCTTCCATGGTTCCATCCACTGCCAAAATAAAGTCCGAGATATCTATGCCCAGATATCTACTCCCAGATATCAAAAACACTTCACTTTCTCCGGTTTTTCTCCATTCAAACTTACCTCCCAATTAACTTGTCCCTCAACCCTACTGTACCTAATAACCTTGCTCTTATTCACATTTACCCTGCTTTCTTTCACACACTTTACCAAACTCAGTCACCAGCTTCTGCAGTTTCTCACATGAATCAGCCACCAGCGCTGTATCATCAGCAAACAACAACTGACTTACTTCCCAAGCTCTCTCATCCACAACAGACTGCATACTTGCCCCTCTCTCCAAAATTCTTGCATTCACCTCCCTAACATTCCCATCCATAAACAAATTAAACAACCATGGACACATCACGCACCCTTGCCGCAAATCTACATTTACTGAGAACCAATCGCTTTCCTCTGTTCCCACTTGCACACATGCCTTACATCCTCGATAAAAACTTTTCACTGCTTCTAACAACTTGCCTCCCACACCATATATTCTTAATACCTTCCACAGAGCATCTCTATCAACTCTATCATATGCCTTCTTCAGATCCATAAATGCTACATACAAATCCATTTGCTTTTCTAAGTATTTCTCACATACATTCTTCAAAGCAAACACCTGATCCACACATCCTCTACCACTTCTGAAACCACACTGCTCTTCCCCAATCTGATGCTCTGTACATGCCTTCACCCTCTCAACCAATACCCTCCCATATAATTTCCCAGGAATACTCAACTTTATTTATTTATATTTTATTTATTTTGCTTTGTCGCTTTCTCCCGCATTTGCGAGGTAGCGCAAGGAAACAGACGAAAGAAATGGCCCAACCCACCCCCATACACAATTCATATACATACACGTCCACACACACAAATATACATACCTATACATCTCTATGTACACATATATATACACACACAGACACATACATATATACCCATGCACACAATTCACACTGTCTGCCTTTATTCATTCCCATCGCCACCTCGCCACACATGGAATACCATCCCCATCCCCCCTCATGTGTGTGAGGTAGCACTAGGAAAAGACAACAAAGGCCCCATTCGTTCACACTCAGTCTCTAGCTGTCATGCAATAATGCCCAAAACCACAGCTTCCTTTCCACATCCAGGCCCCACACAACTTTCCATGGTTTACCCCAGACGCTTCACATGCCCTGATTCAATCCACTGACAGCACGTCAACCCCGGTATACCACATCGATCCAATTCACTCTATTCCTTGCCCGCCTTTCACCCTCCTGCATGTTCAGGCCCCGATCACACAAAATCTTTTTCACTCCATCTTTCCACCTCCAATTTGGTCTCCCACTTCTCCTCGTTCCCTCCACCTCCGACACATATATCCTCTTGGCCAATCTTTCCTCACTCATTCTCTTCATGTGCCCAAACCATTTCAAAACACCCTCTTCTGCTCTCTCAACCACACTCTTTTTATTTCCACACATCTCTCTTACCCTTATGTTACTTACTCGATCAAACCAACTCACACCACACATTGTCCTCAAACATCTCATTTCCAGCACATCCACCCTCCTGCACACAACTCTATCCATAGCCCACGCCTCGCAACCATACAACATTCTTGGAACCACTATTCCTTCAAACATACCCATTTTTACTTTCCGAGATAATGTTCTCGACTTCCACACATTCTTCAAGGCTCCCAGGATTTTCGCCCCCTCCCCCACCCTATGGTTCACTTCCGCTTCCATGGTTCCATCCGCTGCCAGATCCACTCCCAGATATCTAAAACACTTTACTTCCTCCAGTTTTTCTCCATTCAAACTTACCTCCCAGTTGACTTGACCCTCAACCCTACTGTACCTAATAACCTTGCTCTTATTCTCATTTACTCTTAACTTTCTTCTTTCACACACTTTACCAAACTCAGTCACCAGCTTCTGCAGTTTCTCACATGAATCAGCCACCAGCGCTGTGTCATCAGCGAACAACAACTGACTCACTTCCCAAGTTCTCTCATCCACAACAGACTTCATACTTGCCCCTCTTTCCAAAACTCTTGCATTCACCTCCCTAACAACCCCATCCATAAACAAATTAAACAACCATGGAGACATCACACACCCCTGCTGCAAACCTACATTCACTGAGAACCAATCACCTTCCTCTCTTCCTACACGCACACATGCCTTACATCCTCGATAAAAACTTTTCACTGCTTCTAACAACTTGCCTCCCACACCATGTATTCTTAATACCTTCCACAGAGCATCTCTATCAACTCTATCATATGCCTTCTCCAGATCCATAAATGCTACATACAAATCCATTTGCTTTTCTAAGTATTTATCACATACATTCTTCAAAGCAAACACCTGATCCACACATCCTCTACCACTTCTGAAACCACACTGCTCTTCCCCAATCTGATGCTCTGTACATGCCTTCACCCTCTCAATCAATACCCTCCCATATAATTTACCAGGAATACTCAACAAACTTATACCTCTGTAATTTGAGCACTCACTCTTATCCCCTTTGCCTTTGTACAATGGCACTATGCACGCATTCCGCCAATCCTCAGGCACCTCACCATGAGTCATACATACATTAAATAACCTTACCAACCAGTCAACAATACAGTCACCCCCCTTTTTTAATAAATTCCACTGCAATACCATCCAAACCTGCTGCCTTGCCGGCTTTCATCTTCCGCAAAGCTTTTACTACCTCTTCTCTGTTTACCAACTCATTTTCCCTAACCCTCTCACTTTGCACACCACCTCGACCCAAACACCCTATATCTGCCACTCTGTCATCAGACACATTCAACAAACCTTCAAAATACTCATTCCATCTCCTTCTCACATCACCACTACTTGTTATCACCTCCCCATTTACGCCCTTCACTGAAGTTCCCATTTGCTCCCTTGTCTTACGCACCCTATTTACCTCCTTCCAGAACATCTTTTTATTCTCCCTAAAATTTACTGATAGTCTCTGACCCCAACTCTCATTTGCCCTTTTTTTCTCCTCTTGCACCTTTCTCTTGACCTCCTGTCTCTTTCTTTTATACTTCTCCCACTCAATTGCATTTTTTCCCTGCAAAAATCGTCCAAATGCCTCTCTCTTCTCTTTCACTAATACTCTTACTTCTTCATCCCACCACTCACTACCCTTTCTAAACAGCCCACCTCCCACTCTTCTCATGCCACAAGCATCTTTTGTGCAATCCATCACTGATTCCCTAAATACATCCCATTCCTCCCCCACTCCCCTTACTTCCCTTGTTCTCACCTTTTTCCATTCTGTACACAGTCTCTCCTGATACTTCTTCACACAGGTCTCCTTCCCAAGCTCACTTACTCTCACCACCTTCTTCACCCCAACATTCACTCTTCTTTTCTGAAAACCCATACTAATCTTCACCTTAGCCTCAACAAGATAATGATCAGACATCCCTCCAGTTGCACCTCTCAGCACATTGACATCCAAAAGTCTCTCTTTCGCACGCCTGTCAATTAACACGTAATCCAATAACGCTCTCTGGCCATCTCTCCTACTTACATAAGTATACTTATGTATATCTCGCTTTTTAAACCAGGTATTCCCAATCATCAGTCCTTTTTCAGCACATAAATCTACAAGCTCTTCACCATTTCCATTTACAACACTGAACACCCCATGCATACCAATTATTCCCTCAACTGCCACATTACTCACCTTTGCATTCAAATCACCCATCACTATAACCCGGTCTCGTGCATCAAAACCGCTAACACACTCATTTAGCTGCTCCCAAAACACTTGCCTCTCATGATCTTTCTTCTCATGCCCAGGTGCATATGCACCAATAATCACCCACTTCTCTCCATCAACTTTCAATTTTACCCATATTAATCGAGAATTTACTTTCTTACATTCTATCACATACTCCCACAACTCCTGTTTCAGGAGTATTGCTACTCCTTCCCTTGCTCTTGTCCTCTCACTAACCCCTGACTTCACTCCCCAGACATTTCCAAACCACTCTTCCCCTTTACCCTTGAGCTTCAACAAACTTATACCTCTGTAATTTGAGCACTCACTCTTATCCCCTTTGCCTTTGTACAATGGCACTATGCACGCATTCCGCCAATCCTCAGGCACCTCACCATGAGTCATACATACATTAAATAACCTTACCAACTAGTCAACAATACAGGCACCCCCCTTTTTTGATAAGTTCCACTGCAATACCATCCAAACCTGCTGCCTTGCCGGCTTTCATCTTCCGCAAAGCTTTTACTACCTCTTCTCTGTTTACCAAATCATTTTCCCTAACCCTCTCACTTTGCACACCACCTCGACCAAAACACCCTATGTCTGCAACTCTATCATCAAACACATTCAACAAACCTTCAAAGTACTCACACCATCTCCTTCTCACATCACCACTACTTGTTATCACCTCCCCATTTGCGCCCTTCACTGAAGTTCCCATTTGCTCCCTTGTCTTACGCACTTTATTTACCTCCTTCCAGAACATCTTTTTATTCTCCCTAAAATTTAATGATACTCTCTCACCCCAACTCTCATTTGCCCTCTTTTTCACCTCTTGCACCTTTCTCTTGACCTCCTGTCTCTTTCTTTTATACATCTCCCACTCAATTGCATTTTTTCCCTGCATAAATCGTCCAAATGCCTCTCTCTTCTCTTTCACTAATAATCTTGCTTCTTCATCCCACCACTCACTACCCTTTCTAATCAACCCACCTCCCATGCTTCTCACGCCACAAGCATCTTTTGCGCAAGCCATCGCTGATTCCCTAGATACTTCCCATTCCTCCCCCACTCCCCTTACTTCCATTGTTCTCACCTTTTTCCATTCCCTACTCAGTCTCTCCTGGTACTTCCTCACACAAGTCTCCTTCCCAAGCTCACTTACTCTCACCACCCTCTTCACCCCAACATTCACTCTTCTTTTCTGAAAACCCATACAAATCTTCACCTTAGCCTCCACAAGATAATGATCAGACATCCCTCCAGTTGCACCTCTCAGCACATTAACATCCGAAAGTCTCTCTTTCGCATGCTTCTGTAATTTAAGCACTCACCTTTATCCCCTTTGCCTTTGTATAATGGCACTATGCATGCATTCCGCCAATCCTCAGGCACCTCACCATGAGTCATACATACTTTAAATATCTTTACCAACCAGTCAACAACAAATTCACCTCCTTTTTTAATAAATTCCACTGCAATACCATCCAAACCCGCAGCCTTGCTGGCTTTCACCTTCCACAAAGCTTTTACTACCTCTTCTCTGTTTACCAAATCATTCTCCCTAACCCTCTCACTTCGCACACCACCTCGTCCAAAACACCCTGTATCTGTCACTCTTATCATCAAACACATTCAACAAACCTTCGAAATACTCACTCCATCTCCTTTGTATGCACTTTATTTACCTCCTTCCAAAACATCTTTTTATTCTCCCTAAAATTTAATGATACTCTCTCACCCCATGTCTTATTTGCCCTCTTTTTCATTTCTTGCACCTTTTTCTTGACCTCCTGCCTCTTTCTTTTATACTTCTCCCAGTCATTTGCACTATTTCCCTGCAAAACTCATCCAAATGCCTCAACATATTATTATTATACTATTATACTTTGTCGCTGTCTCCTGTGATAGCAAGGTAGCGCAAGGAAACAGACGAAAGAATGGCCCAACCCACCCACATTCACACGTATATCCATACACGTCCACACATGCACATATACATACCTATACAGTTTAACGTATACATATATGTACATACACAGACATATACATATATACACATGTACATTATTCATACTTGCTGCCCTTATTCATTCCTGTCGCCGCCCTGCCACACATAAAATGACAACCTCTCTCCCCGCATGTGCGCGAGGTAGCGCTAGGAAAAGACAACAAAGGCCACATTCGTTCACAGTCAGTCTCTAGCTGTCGTGTATAATGCACCAAAACCACAGCTCCATTTCCACATCCAGGCCTCACAAACATCTTTTTATCCTCCCTAAAATTTAATGATACTCTACCCCAACTCTCATTTGCTCTTTTTCTCCTCTTGTACATTTCTCTAGACCTCCTGCCACTTTCTTTTATACATCTCCCATTCATTTGCACTATTTCCCTGCAAAACTCGTCCAAATGTCTCTCTTCTCTTTCACTAATAATCTTACTTCTTCATCCCACCACTCACTACCCTTTCTAATCTGCCCACCTCCCATGCTTCTCATGCCACAAGCATCTTTTGTGCAAGCCATCACTGCTTCCTTGAATATATCCCATTCCTCCCCTACTCCCCTTAGGTCCTTTGCTCTCACCTTTTTCCATTCTGCACCCACTCTCTCCTGGTACTTCCTCACACGAGTCTCCTTCCCAAGCTCACTTGCTCTCTTCGCCCGAACATTCTCTCTCCTTTTCTGAAAACCTCTACATATCTTCACCTTCTCCTCCACAAGATTATGATCAGACATCCCTCCAGTTGCACCTCTCAGCACATTAACATCCAAAAGTCTCTCTTTCGTGCGCCTATCAGTTAACACGTAATCCTGTAACACTCTCTGACCATCTCTCCTACTTACATACATATACTTATATCTCTTTTTAAACCAGGTATTCCCAATCACCAGTCCTTTTTCAGCACTCAAATCTACAAGCTCTTCACCATTTCTGTTTACAACACTGAACACCCCATGTACATCAATTATTCCCTCAACTACCACATTACTCACCTTTTCATTCAAATCACCCATCACTATAACCCGGTCTAGTGCATCAAAACTACTAACACACTCACTCAGCTGCTCGCAAAACACTTGCCTCTCATGATCTTTCTTCTCATGCCCAGGTGCATATGCACCAATAACCACCCATATCTCTCCATCCACTTTCAGTTTTACCCATATCAATCTAGAGTTTACTTTCCTACACTCTCTCACATACTCCCACCACTCCTGTTTCAGGAGTAGTGCTACTCCTTCTCTTGCTCTTGTCCTCTCACCAGCTCATGACTTTACTCCCAACACTTTCCCAAACCACTCTTTCCCTTTACCCATGAGCTTCGTTTCACTCAGAGCCAAAACATCCAGGTTCCTTTCCTCAAACATACCATATATCTCTCCTTTTTTCTCATCTTGGTTACATCCACACACATTTAGACACCCCAATCTGAGCCTTCAAGGAGGATGAGCACTCCCCACGTAACTCCTTTTTCTGTTTCCCCTTTTAGAAAGTTGAAATACAAGGAGGGGAGGGTTTCTAGCTCCCCGCTCCCACTTCCTTTAGTCACCTTCTATGACACGCATCAGCAAGGTTGCACAGACGAAGAGTTGCCTAACTACTCACGTATACATGTGTATGTAAACGCACATATACATTCATATGCATTTCAAAATATACATACATATACAAACACAGAGAAATACACATGTACTTATTCATAATTGCTGCCTACGTCCATTCCTGTCACTACCACGCCACACAGAAACAGCATCCCCCCTTCCCTTCTCCAGTGAAGTAGTGCCAGGAAAAGACAAAAAGTCCACATTCGTTCACACTCAGTCTCTAGCTGTCATGTGTAATGCACCAAAGCCACAGCTCCCTTTCCACATCCAGGCCCCACAGACCTTTCCATGATTTACCCCAGACACTTTACATGCCCTGGTTCAATCTACTGACAGCATGTTGACCCCAGTACACCACATCATTCCAATTTACTTTATTCCTTGCATGCCTTTTACCCAACTGTATGCTCGGGCCCTGATCACTCAAAATCTTTTTCAGTCCATCCTTGCACCTCCAATTTGGTCTCCTGCTTCTTGTTCCCTGCACCTCTGACACATGAATCCTCTTTGTCGATCTTTTGTTGCTCATTCTCTCCATGTGTCCAAACCATTTCAACACACCCTCTTCTGCTCTCTCAACCACACTCTTTTTATTACCACACATCTCTCTTACCCTTTCATTACTTACTCGATCAAACCACCTCACATCACATATTGTCTTCTGACATTTCATTTCCAACACATCTACCTCCTTCACACAACCCTATCTATAGCCCATGCCTCGCAACCACATAACATTGTTGGGACTACTCTTCATTCCAACATACCCATTTTTGCTCTGAGATATCGTTCTCACCCTCCACAACCACAAACACACACACACACACACACACACATATTATTATTTTGATATATTTTGTCACTGTTTCCTACATTAGTGAGGTAGCACAAGGTAACAGACAAAAGAATGGCCCAACCCACCCACATACACATGTATATACGTAAACATCCACACACGGACATATACATACCTATACATTTCAACGTGTACATACATATACATACACAGACATGTACATGCCTTCAATCCATTTCCACTGCCACCCTGCCACAACGAAGGCCACATTCGTTCACACTCAGTCTGGCTGTCACGTGTAATGTACCAAAACCACAGCTCCCTTTCCACATCCAGGCCCTACTCCACACAACCTTATCTATAGCCCAAGCCTTGCAACCATATAACGTTGTTGGAGCCACTATTCCTTCAAACATTCCCATCTTTGCTCTCCAAGATAACTTTCTCACCTTTCACACATTCTTCAATGCTCCCAGAACCTTTGTCCCCTCCCCCACCCTGTGACTCACTTCTGCTTACATGGTTCCATCTGCTGCTAAATCCACTTCCAGATATCTAAAACACTTCACTTCCTCTGTTTTTTTTCCTGCAAGCTTACCTCCCAATTAACTTGTCCCCCAACCCTACCTTGCTCTTATTCACATTTACTCTCAACTTTCTTCTTTCACACACTTTACCAAACTCAGTCACCAACTTCAGCAGTTTCTCACCTGAATCTGAGATGAAAGCAAAACTCGGGAAAAGGGGTGCAGAGATGGAGTGTGGCAGTGAGATATGGTGGCTAGTAGCAAGCCTGTTTGCAGATAATACTGAGTTGTTTGCGAAGAGTGAAGAGGAGTTGCAGAAGTTGTGTGTTTTATGATGTGTGTAAGGATAGGCAATTAAAGGTAAATGCAAGTAAAAGTAAAGTAATGATGTTTGAAAGGAAACAGAGTGAAAGTACAGATTTTGTGGGCTAAATTATGCTTTGGATATGGGGGGAAAGAGACTGGAAGAGAGAATTTAAGTATCTAGGAGCCATCTTGGGTAAGTGTGGTGATATGGAAGGAGAGACAAGGGAGAAAGCAGTTCAGGGTACAAGAGTCATTGAGACCCTTAATAGAAGAATGAAGGGTAGAGGTATAAGTATGGAAGTGAGGAGAGGATTAAGGGACAGTATAGTTTTCCCAACCCTGACCTATGCAACTGAAACGTTGGCATGGAATGTGTCACAGAGGTCAAGAATTCAGGCCATGGAAATGAATCATTTGAGAAGAGCTTGTGATGTGACTAGATGGAATGAAGAAAATGAAAGGGTGTATAGGGAATGAATTATGGAGTTGTAGAATGGGTGAAACATAATACTTTAAGGTGGTTTGGGCATGTGGAAAGAATGGAAGACTGGAAGTTTACAAGGAAAGTGCACTGTATAATAGTACAATTAAAGGGGTTGGTGTGACATGGAGAAATAGGGTGGAGGAATACTGGTGGGAGAGAAATAGTGGAAGACTGCGTGGAATGGTGCATGCAAGGGAGGGATGTAAGGATGGGAGTTCCAGGAGGGATCTGGTGTCAGGTATATCCAGTTGGCCAAGAGTCCAGTCTTCTTGGGGTCCAGTAGGTGAGGGGTCCAGTTGAGGAGGAGGCCTTCAGTAGAGCAGTGTTGATGATGGCAACCACTCTGAGGAAGAAGGTTCAGGTGTACTCCAAGGAACATAAAGTCCATCTTACCAGGACTTCATAAAGGAGGAATCAGGGGCATTCCTTATGGTTACACCCCTGGTATCATAATGAATACTTTGCTATATTTATCCCCACCAGAAATCTCAACACCAGTAGCAGCAGCTGGATGGGCATGAGTGAAGGAGACGAGAGCAGAGCAAGTGTGTGGAAGAAGATATTAATTTACTTCTTTACGTCAACAGATTGAACAACAACAGCAGCAGAAGCAGTAAGAGGAAGAGGTGGAAGGTTTGGGGCAAGAAGGGAGCAAGAGGGTGGGTGAAGGGGACACTGATTTTATGTATGTTTACAGACTGAGCAGTAGCAACAGCAGCAGCATCATTAGCCACAGCGGGGGTAGAGAAAGGGGGGTTGGATTGGGTGGGTTGAGGGGAGGAGGTGGGGGGAAGGAGATGGGGGTTGGGTAGGAAGGGGGAGGTGGTGGGTGGGTGGGAGGGGTCCCAGGGAATGGGGGGTAGGGGTGAGGGGGAGAGGACTTTGGGGGGGGGAGGGTGGAAGGAGGGTAGGGGAAGGTGGATGGGGGCAGGGGAGAGGGAGAGGTGCAGGAGGGAGGGTAATAACACCCTTGCTCTACCCCCACTGCTGCAACAACAACTGCAGCAGCAACAACAGGTTTAGGTCATTGGGGGATGAAGTAGTTGGTGGCTATGGTGGGAGTAAAGGGTAATAATAATCTTTGCTTTCAGTATGAACACTGCCACCACCCTGCAGAAGCAGCAGCCACTGGGAGAGAGAGAGAGAGAGAACTTATCATCTTTCCTTTCAGCTTGACCATAACAGCAGAGGTACAGTTGATCAGGAGTCCAGTAGGCCAGGGGTCCAGTTGGCCAGGGGTCCAGTTGGCCAAGGTTCCAGTTGGCCAAGGGTCCAGTTGGCCAAGGGTCCAGTTGGCCAAGGTTCCAGTTGGCCAGGGGTCCAGTTGGCCAAGGTTCCAGTTGGCCAAGGGTCCAGTAGGCCAGGAGTCCAGTTGGCCAGGGGTCCAGTTGGCCAGGGGTCCAGTTGGCCAAGGTTCCAGTTGGCCAAGGGTCCAGTTGGCCAAGGGTCCAGTTGGCCAGGGGCCCAATGGCCATGGGTCTGGTTGGCTTGGAGTCCAGTTGACCATGGGATGACGAGGCTGCTAAGATGGTTTACCAACAGCGGCGTACTCATCCACCTGACAAGCACCAAATGCAGTTAGTATAATCATTTTAAGAGTATATAAACTGTATACATACAAAATTATATTTAAGACTGCTACAAGGACCTGTGTTTGGCATTAGATTTTAACTGATTAGTTCAATGTATGGACTTAAGCCCATAGTTTTACGGTGGCATCTAGTTCTCATCGATTGCCCTTAAACACTGACGCGTAGCATCTATCATCATTTGCTCCATTCTCATTAAACAAAGTGGGTATCAAGTGCTTTTAGTTATACATCTTTTGAAGGATTTGAATTTACAGAGCTAGCATTCCTGCTACTAATCCTGCAGGCTGGCAAAGGGCAGGGACGCCCCGCCCAGTTCCCTGAGGTAGAATTGTCACCCAGCTTCCCAAAAAGAAGGCTCAAATATCATAAAATTTCCTCATCCTCTGAAACACGACAAGGCTTCTCTTTCCTATATCATTACAATTTAGAGTACAAATACCACCGACACAAGTACACTTTTAACAGAACTGCATTTGGAATTCACATTATTACTTAACTTCTATTCTGTTAGACATTCCCCTGTAATTCTTACATTCAATCTCCATCCCCTTTTCCTTATACAAAGGATCTTATTCTGTACTGCTCTTGTCAAATTATCAGGCTTTTGACCATTATACCATGCCTTTCCTGACCCACTCCACAGCAATTTCACTGCTATTCTTCACCTTGCTTACCAAATTTTCTAGAGTCAGGGATCCCAAAGGTTGGTGGTCCAGGAGAAAGGTCAAGAAAGGATGGAGGAAAGGAGTGGAGGGGGACAGAAAATTCATATCCACATCTGAGAAATGGCAAAATATACACTTTGATACCAAGAGTGTAACTAGACGAGCAGCTCCCATACTCACCATTTTTTTAGTCCATGGTGAAATCATGGCCAACATTCCTTGCAGTATCTTGACTGTATAATTTGCAGCACTCTGAGACATTCTTCTTGAACGTTTTCCTTCTCATCTTCATTGCCATCTTGTAGAAATGATTGCCTGCAACACAAAAATTTTTCCATTTTGAATATATTATCAAATTTATGAAGCAAGTGGATAAAATTCGGCAAACAACTACAACTACTTTATATGAAAATGCACCCCATATGTTACCTTAGGATGTACAATACTAATGAGCCTATCATGAATTATCTTACTTATATATTAAGATGACCAACTCGTATCCTGTATGTTACGTTAGGATTTACAATACTAATAAGACTATCATAGAAATTATCCAGTTTTTATATTAAAATGACCAACTCCTTTTCTATATGTTACCTTAGAATTTACAATAAAAGTGATCCTATTTATATATCAAAATGACCTACTCCTATCCTGTATGCTACCTTAGGACTTACAACAGTATAATTGTGTTTATTACATTCTATTATCATGTTTTCTATAATCAATCAGCTGTTTTGGTCACATCCAAAAGAATATAAGTGACCTGTTTATGGAGAATGGCAACCCATGTCAGTTCATCTCTCTATCTCTTCCAGAATATTATGCCTCTGGGAGATGTACAAACCTGTACAAAAACATACTGGCAGCTGTAAAAGCACCATTTGTCATGACAGACTAGAAACAACTGGAGAAAAATGACAAGCTCATGTTGTGATGATTTGAAGCAAGATCAAGTGGTGGTGCAAACGGCAGTAACTCATACATTCCCAACAAAATAAACCTAACAGTTGACAATGAAAGATCTCTGAAGACCTATAAACAAAAATGTATTACCCTCTATTATAGAAGAAGGTTTTAAAGAAGAAACCCGATGAGGAGAAAGCTGCAGTACTTGTAACCTTTGGTGGAGCTATTTATAAGAGATGTGTAATTCATTATGTTCCCAGCACCAGTAGATAGATAACCAGCCTAAACAAGTGGCTAAAAAATGTACTTGCCAAATTTGATGGCAAATTTTACCAGCAACGAAGAATGAACTGGCAGACAAATAGATTTCGAAAGTGTGGAGAACAGACAGGAGAATTGCAAGATTCACCTATCACCAGATTCGGGAATCCATCCAAGGAATGTTAGATGAAAGATTAGTACTTGGACACTCAGATGACTTACTCTGTGAGAAATTCTTTAAAGAGGATGAAAATCTGTATGGCACATAAGCAGCAGATGGCAGTATATCATGGTGTATGACCAGACGCTGTTAACAAGGTGACCTAGAAACCCATGAAGGAAGACAAATGAAATGAAACATTAAACATGAGGACCATGCCTGGTCACACACGCCAATGAAGGAATGCAAATTCTTTAGCAACAAGCATATTTGGGAAGACAGAAGAATGCCCGGCATATAGCAAGACCTGTAGCATATGCATGGAGAAGAATCACTTTGCAATTACACGCAGATCAAAACCAGGCAAGGGTTTTAGAAGTATGGTCAGTGGTATTCAAGAGGATCCTGATAGAAAAGCCAACCCCAATTTCCTGTGTGTTACAAGCTTTCGACATGATGCAACGATGAGGCCATTATGGCATCCACGAAGGACGACCCCGATGTCGTGTATTTTATGAAGCTTTCAACACGACTCAGCAATGAAGCCATCATGACATCAATGGAGGTAAGCAATAAAGTGAAATTTCAGGTTGACTGTGGGACAAGCATGAATGTTATTCCTCAACTAATGATACCTGACAGACAGTTAAAGCCCCGTAATATAGTTTGTATATGTGGAATTCTATAGAGATAGGTGTCTCACTTGAAAAGAAAAATAGAAGAATCAGGAATTTGAAAGGTGCATGGTGCTACAGTAAGACAGCTAAAAGATCTTGACTCATTGGAAGGAAACATGTTAACGATCAAAGCAAATACTCTTAGAGACAAGACCTGTCATAAAGAAACAGCGAATCAGAGGTTGGACGAGTTCATACGAGATGATAAATTCAGGGACTATATGATGCAATAAACAGGTTTTAAGAGACTAGTGAATGAGACTTGGACAATGAAGAAAGACCACAAAACAGTATAACAGATGTACAAATTGAAAGAGGGTTAGATACAAACTCAGGTTTGGAGGACAATGTGAATACAGATGTGTGTGTGTGTGTGTGTGTGTGTGTGTGTACCAAGTAGTGTGTAGAACTAGGATAAGGATGAAATAGGTCATAGAGATGTTTCTAGTGCAGCAGGTGGACTTACTTAGTGTAAGACTATAGAGATGTGCTGCCAGTTAGAAGGTAGGGTCAGGAAAAAGACAAAGAATGGCCCATCCACTCATATACACATTATATACATAAATGCACATACACATGCATATCAGCATATACACATATACAAGTACATTTTCACACTTGCTTGCCTTCATCCATTCCAGGCGCCCCACCCCACAGGAAACAGCATTGCTTCCCCATGTCAGCACGGTAGTGCCAGGAAAACAGACAAAAAAGGCCACATTCATTCACACTCAGTCTCTAGTTGTCATGTGTAATGCACCAAAACCACAGCTCCCTATCCGCATCCGGGCCCTACAGACCATTCCGTGGATTACCCCAGACGTTTCACTTGTCCTGGTTCAGTACACTGATAGCACGTTGACCCTGGTATACTGCATCATTCCAATTCATGCTACTCTTTGCATGCCTCTCACCCTCCTGTAAGTTCAGGCCCCAATTGCTCAAACTCTTTTTCACTCCATCCTCCCACCTCCAGTTTGGTCTCCCACTTCTTGTTGCCTCCACCTCTGATACATATATCCTCTTTGTCAGCTTTTCCTTACTCATTCTCTCCATGTATCCAAAGCATTTCAACACGCTTTCATCTGCTCTTTCTCAACTACACTATTTATTACCACACATCTCTTACCCTTTCATTACTTACCCAGTCAAACCACCTCACACCACATACTGTCCTCAAACATTTCCAAGACTTCTGCAGTCTCTCAATCAAATCAGCCACCAGTGCTGTATCATCAGTGAACAAAAACCGACTCACTTCCCAGGTCCTCTCATCCCAACAGATTGCATACTTGCCCCTCTTTGCAAAACTCCTGCATTTACCACCCTAACCACCCCATCCATAAACAAATTAAACAACCATGGGGACATCACACACCCCTGCTGCAGACTGACCTTCACTGGGAACCAATCACTCTCCTCTCCAACTCATACATATGCCTTACACCATTGATAAAAACTTTTCACTGCTTCTCGCAGCCTTTCTCCCACACCATGTACTCTTAAGATCTTCCACAAAGCATTTCTATCAACCCTATCATATGCCTTCTCAAGATCCATAAATGCTACATACAGATCCATCTGTTTTTCTAAGTATTTCTGACACACATTCTTCAAAGCAAACACCTGATCCACACGTCCTCTGCCACTTCTGAAACCTTACAGCTCAGCCCCAATCTGATGCTATGTACATGTCTTCACCCTCTCAATCAATGCCCTCCCATACAATTTAATATCCCCTTTGCCTTTGTACAGTGGCAATATACATGCATTCTGCCAATCCTCAGCCACTTCACCATGATTCACACATACATTACCAATCAACAACACAGTCACCCCATTTCTTAATAAATTCAACTGCAGTACCCTCCAAACCTGCCACCTTTCTGGTTTTCATCTTCCGCAAGGCTTTCACCACCTCTCTTAACCAAACTATTCACCCTGACCCTCTCACTTCACACACCACATAACAATACATATATATTTGTACCATAAAAGATCAGTTTATATTATAGGGCTATTGTATTTTTTGGTAAAAGAATATTTTCTAAATTGATGTACAAATATACAGTACAATAGTAATTCTTTAAAATGAGAAGGGACAGTATTTATGCTTATTACAGTGTATCATAGCATATTTTTTTTTATTAACAAGCAGCTTCTTTGTTGATAGCCACAAGAATGTAAGTGACCTTTTTTCGAGAATGTACCAAGCAAGGTGATATTGGTCGTAAGCCTCTATAAGAAGCGCGCGCTAATATTGAATAGTGGTGGCCTTCCACCCGAGCAGCTCCTTGTACCTATGGACACCAGAACAGCCTCCTGGACCTCTGGTGACCTGGATTCCAGGTGACCTAGACTTTCCACCCAACCTCTGGGATCCTGGACTCTGAGCTAGGTCAGTGACGTGGCCACCTTGGTTGTGTCCTGGACCCCTGGGTTGCTATATTCTTGGTCGTGGACCCCCCTAGTCTTACCTGATGTATCAGATTAATTTCCTGATGAAGTGCCTGACAACCCTGGTATACACCAACACTGTCTAATTCTACAGTAAAATTTCATTCAGTATCATCAAAAAATTTTACAATGATAATTGTAAAAATTTATTTTTTTATGTTACTGAATGAAATTTTACTGTAAAATTAGATACAGAGTTGGTGTATACCAGGGTTGTCAGGCACTTCATCAGGAAATTAATCTGATACATCAGGTAAGACTAGGGGGTCCAGGACCAAGAATATAGCAACTCAGAGGTCCAGGACACAACCAAGGTGGCCATGTCACTGACCTAGCTCAGAGTCCAGGATCCCAGAGGTTGGATGGAAAGTCCAGGTCACCAGAGGCACAGGAAGCTGCTCAGGTGGAAGGCCAACACTGGTGTAATCATCCACTTGACTACGACAAATTGCTGGAAATGTTTTATCAGTGGAAATGGTGTACAGCTTGTGCAGTTGTGTGCTGAAAAAGGACTGGTTATTGGGAATGTCTAGTTTAGAAAGAGGGATATACACAAGTGTACATATGTGATTAGGAAAGATGGTCAGGAATGACTGGATTGCTATGCAGGGGGAAGGGTGTGATGTCCCCATGGGTGTTTATATATGAGTTGGTGTGACAAGAATATGTAAGAATCTAAGAGAGAAGGGCGAATATGAAGTCTGTAGGGGATGAGAGGACATGAAAAGTCAGTCAGTTATTGTTTGCTAGGATACAGCATTGATAGATTTGAGCGAGTACAGAATTTTGTGACTGAGTTTAGAAGAGTATTTGATAGATGGAGGCTAAGAGTAAGGGCCGATCACACCATAAGGGTCATCTCTATGGTTTTCATATGTAAATTATTATTGTGTTGACATCAATCACAATAGGCTATGGTCAAATGCACCATGTTGGCTGTGTACCAACTATATAAAAAAATTGTTAAAAACAATTTAGTAGTAACACATTTTGAGGTATTTAATAATAAAATCCAATGATAAAAAGTTTAAATAGAACTCATTATAACAAAATACATGGTGCATTCTACGTCACCCATCAAAAGACGTACGAGCGCATCGGATTCAATGGGATCCGAGCCAAAGTAAAGATATCCAATGTTGTTACATGGGATCGGATGCTGTTTCTTATACTTACATTATTTATACGAGTCAACAGGTTCAGGATCTGATCACTTGTGAGGTGGAGGAGAACCTGTCAAGACGTGGACCTCCTCCTCCGTAGTAGTAGAAGTCGTGCTCGAGCCCACAAGCAGCCGGCGGTTCAAGGAGTCACAGTGACCTGCGGGGGAGGGAAACAAAGAGGTGTCAATTCTTCGTGAACCAGATTGACGTAAGTGATGTGTGTTGTCATGTCAATAATCTCGAGTATATACGAGGATGTTAAGTGGTGTGAGGGATCAGGTTGGGATCCAGCTTGGGGTCGACTCCTTGGTGTGGCTGGCTGGCCCGCCTCATCATCATCCTGGAACCCGAGATGATGATCATGTGTTGACATTTGTGTTGTGTGTAGCAATATATACAAACTAAGGCAACAACAACACTGCGGCAACACTCAACCTTGACCCCAGTGTGAAAACCACCAGCAATAATCACATGATTTACATTAACATTTTAACGTTAAAATGACGACATGGTAATTAAACACATTAACCTTAGATATTAACGTTAAAATGACATGGTAATTAAACACATTAACCTTAGATATTAACGTTAAAATGACATGGTAATTAAACACATTAACCTTAGATATTAACGTTAAAATGACATGGTAATTAAACACATTAACCTTAGATATTAACGTTAAAATGACATGGTAATTAAACACATTAACCTTAGATATTAACGTTAAAATGACATGGTAATTAAACACATTAACCTTAGATATTAACGTTAAAATGACATGGTAATTAAACACATTAACCTTAGATATTAACTTGTTCATCATTAACCGTCATGGCTGTGTTAACGTAAGTACAATTATTGCTCTCAGCCACTGGCTTTATTCCCTCATCACCGCACTATTATATCATTGCATTTTGCTGGTAATTCTGGTCATTAGGTCATTATCGACGGCAAGATGAAGATAGGAAAGGATTGGGTGTGTTATTTTGTAATAGTAATAACGTAAATAATATGACATTTTGGCCGTGGTCGGAAACAAGATGGCGTCCGGCCATCAAGCCTTATCTTAGCTTTAGTGGTCGAAATGACCCATTTTATCCTCGTTAGGATAACAACTGTCTTGAGCCATGGCCGAACATGAGGTGTAGTGTGAATATCAAGTGGAAAATAAACTTGGCGCTTCGTTTTAGCAGCAGACCAACAACAACCTCCAACGAAACTACCAAACGATCATTACGATGGTTCACACATACACACCAGAGCCTCTCCAATGTCCTCAAACTTGATTTAAATGAACTCATACTCATAACCGGGATCACATATGTATGTATGTATATATATATATATATATATATATATATATATATATATATATATATATATATATATACACGTGTGTGTGTGTGTGCCACTTCCCGCATGGGTTAACAGAAGGACCGTAGGTCAAGCCAGCCATATCTCTGCTAATTACCGTAAAAATGACACTTTATGACACTCCACTTTGACCCTTATGCATAACATTACAACTGGTCAACAAATTTCTCGAACAATTTGCATATACTAACCTTAAAATAAGGGTTTGATGGAGGGTGTGTCAGGCGTAGGTCCTCCCCGTCAGCGGCTCCTACCTGCAAATGGCCATCTTGGCTCATGGAATTTATACCGTCCCTGGAAACTCTGGCACGACCTGGCCACGGCGTCAAATTGCTAGCTGGTAACTCAACATCACGAGGAAATACAGGAATTATCTGTTTTCTAACCTCCTGATGGTGTTGAGAGTCCTTAATTAGATGCCAGGCGTGGAATTAAGATGGTTTTCAATGTCTTTGATGGTTATATAACTGTAAATGATATCAAGATGACGATTTAATGAAGTGTTGTGATAGTACCATATCCAAAACATAGGTGGCAGTTTTAGTACCATATCCAAAACATAGATGGCAGTGTTTCATACTTTCTCTTCTTACTTGTGTGAAGCAGTGAAGTTCGAACCTGTCTCATAAAGTATGAAATAACGTACAGAACTTGGATTTTTATACCAGAAATTACGTTTTAAAGAGGAAGGTAACTCAATAGTACAATTCTGAAGCTTTTATAGTTATTTTTAAGACGTCTTTTGTAGTACAGCAGTGGAAAATACGGGACTCGCCTGAACGAAGCTGTTCCGATTCAACTGACTCAATGAGGCTTCGAAACACAGCCAAAACGCAGTTAGTACATCAGTCCAAACTCCCTTAAGAAAGTTCCTTATGAGAAATGATGACCAGAAATAAGGGTGAGCCACTAAAAGTTAAAAAGTGGCACTGATGTATACTAGTTATGGAGACTATTTCCGTGGACATATCTTTATTTTGGGGGAGGTGGTTGCAGAAGGGAGTCATAGGGCGTCATAGATAGATAGATAGATAGATAGATAGTGGCTTTGAAAATTATTTACTTAGACACTTTTTCTTGCCAAGAAGGAAAACGAATCATAAGATCACTAAAAGAAAACTTAACTTTCAATCATTAACTCAGTTATTTGTGGTGGTTGGAATTTTTTTTCTTTCTTTTAGATAATTAATGTATTTAGTAGCTCTGGTGTTATTTGTGAGTTTATTGATAATTGTATTGTGAAGTGTGTTGAACTTAGGTTGTACACTTCAGGGCCTTATGTGCCGACCCTTGATTTAGTGCCATGATCTAGCTGCTGACCTAGGCCCTTAGAACTGGGTCAGCCTCAGTCTGGGGTCAGACACCAGAGGGGTTGGATGGTTGTAACTGTCTGTCCACTCAGCTTATATAGGCTTTTGTAAACTACTTATAAAATGACCAAAACAAAATGCTTTTTTTTTATTTTTTTCATTACAGATCATTAAATTTAATGGCTCTTTTAAAGTTATTTAAGTGTGGATCTTAGATCTTTTAGATAATCAGTTTTAAGCGTTTTTTTGTAGTTTATATCCTGATTTTTGATATATTGATTTTAGCCAGATAGACAAGATAATGGCTTTTATCAGGGAGTCTTATTTCTATAAATGAAACATACACTTCCGTAAACAAATATTTATTGCATTACATTACATCAGTGACATAGGAAGATGGTGAAAAGGACATGTTTGCAACCTCGCTCACTAGTCCAAGTTACTAAAACAATGGAGATACAAAGGGTTGAATAATTGTCGATCTTTGTTTATATCGTATACTTTATTATTTTAAGTATGAATACATACATGTATACATTACCTATATTACATATACACTCATATTATTATAATCGCTGTTTACCTCATCAGGGAAGAAGTGCCAGGAAACAGACGAAGAAAGGCTCATCCACTCTTATACAGATATATACATTGAAATGTATATGTATGTGTATGTGGTGCATTTATGTGTATGTGGGTGGGTTGGACTTCTCGTCTGTTTCCTTACGCTACCTCACTAACGCAGGAGACTGCAATTAAGTATAATAAACATGTTTGTATTTTGCATAATACATATCAAAGTTTTTACTTTTTTTTCAGATTCCTGGTTGATGCCTCAGAGATGGAGAAGCCTCAAAAGCAGTTAAGAATTTGCTTAGTGAGGCAAACATGGCTGGGACGACAAGGAACACTTGTTCACCTGAAAACTTTTAGGCCCCGTTGTTGTGGGGGTGTGTACGAGGGGATGGATGTCAGAAGATACCAGCTTGACTGTGCGGGAAGACAGGTGGTCACAGATTGAGAAATAGATCAGAGATGTAGCGGGAAATAGAAAGTACTACAGCAAGGAACATGGCTCTGTATCACGCCGGAACTGAGTGATGATGATGACCTTACGTTATATTGCAACTGGAAAAGATCACGTTGTGGACCAACACAATCTACTGTAAGTAGGGTTATTGCACAGACAGATGGTAGACAAAACAGAATTTATGCAGATTAGGGTCTTCCCTGGTGGTGTGGGTGCTGTAGATCTTATTGGTGATAGTAATTACCATTGCAAGTGTTGGCTTTTGATGCTTTACCTAAGACCTGAAGATGGTTCTCAGACAGCTTGTAACGGGTAACGTTAAACGTTTTCTTGCATGTTTACTTGTGACAAAATGTCAATATTATTTACATATCTACATAGGCTGTAGAAGAAACAGGTTTCATGTCTTTTAAGTGTTTCCACAATCCAAAATTGACCTAACCTAACCCAGTGTGCAAAAGATTTCTAGATTATGAGAAAACAAGCTAGATGATTAGCCTGGGACTAACGTCCAAACTCAGATTTGTACTTAATAAGATTCATGTATTACAGGACACAAGAAGAAAACTAGATGTCCTGTGGAAAGGGGGATTGGACAGCTGAAACGGAGGTGGCACGTTTTGCATGGAGAAGTGACTCGGGGTCAAGACAGAACAAATCTATCATATAATCATGGCGTGTGTTGTTCTCCATAATATATGCAAAGAAGTGAATTTACACCTTCGAGATGAAGGCAACCTCGACATTTTTCTTGGATATAATTTGGATGCAGCAGCACAATCAAATCACTTAAACCCAGGAGATGCACCTCTAGGTTTGTGTTGCAGAGACTACTTTGCTAATTTACACTTCATGGCAGAACAGCGATTCAGTATCATGCACACTTTTTCAAACTGAAAACTTAGTGGAGAATGGACATTGTTGGCGGATAAAAAGATGTTTTGGAAGGAGGTACATAAAGTGTACAAGAGAACAAAATGGAACATCAGTGAAGGGGGCTAAATGGGGAGGTAACAAGTAGTGGAAGTGAGGAGATAAGAGTGAGTATTTTGAAGGTTTGCTGAATGTGTTTGATGATAGAGTGGCAGATAAAGGGTGCTTTGCAAGATGGTGTGCGAAGAGAGAGGGTCAGGGAGAATGGTTTGGTGAATAGAGAAGAGGTAGTTAAAGCTTTGTAGGAGTTGAAAGCCAGCAATTCGGTGGATTGGATGGTATTGCAGTGGCATTTATTGAAAAAGGGGGTGACTGTGTTGTTGACTGGTTGGTAAGGATATTCAATGTATGTATGGTGAAAACCCTGCGGATTGGGAGAATGCATGCATAGTGCCATTATACAAAGGCGATAAAGGCGAGTGTTCAAGTTACAGAGGTATAAGTTTGTCGAGTATTCCTGGGAAATTATATGGGAGGGTATTGATTGAGAGGGTAAAGGAATGTACGGAGCATCAGATTTCAGAAGTGGTAGAGGATGTGTGGATCAGGTGTTTGCTTTGAAGAATGTATATGAGAAATACTTAGAAAAGCAGAGGGATTTGTATGTAGCATTTATGGATCTGGAGAAGGCATATGATAAGAGTTGATAGAGATACTCTGTAGAAGGTATTAAGAATATATGGTGTGGGAGGCAAGTTGTTAGAAGCAATGAAAAGTTTTCATCAAGGATATAAGGCATGTGTAATAGTAGGAAGAGAGGAAAGTGATTGGCTCCCAGTGAATGTAGGTTTGCGGCAGGGGTGTGTGATGTCTCCATGGTTGTTTTATTTGTTTATGGATGGGGTTGTTAGGGAGGAGAATGGAAGAGTTTTGGAGAGGGGCAATTATGCAGTCTGTTGTGGATGAGAGGGCTTGGGAAGCAAGTCAGTTGTCGTTTGCTGATGATACAGGGCTGGTTGCTGATTCGGGTGAGAAACTGCTGAAGTTGGTGACCGAGCTTCCTAAAGTGTGTGAAAGAAGAAAGCAGAGTAAATGTGAATAAAAGCAAGGTTATTGCATTCAGTAGGTTTGAGGGATTGGTGATTTTTGTTAACTATCATTTTTTTTTTTTGATGGGTTTTAAGGTGTCGAATTCTTTAGTAGTTATGGAGAGAATGAGCGAGGAAAAATTGGCAAAGAGGATATGTGTGTCATTGGTGGAGGGAACAAGAAGTGGAAGACCAAATTGGAGGTGGAAGGATGAAGTGAAAAAGATTTTGAGTGATTTGGGCCTGATCATACAGGAGGGTTAAAGGCGTGCAAGAAATAGTGAATTGGAATGATGTGGTATACTGGGGTCGATGTGCTGTCAATGGATTGAACCAGGGCATGTGAAGTGTCTGGGGTAAACCATGGAAAGTTTTGTGGGGCCTGGATGTGAAAAGGGAGCTGTGGTTTTGGTGCATTACACATGACAGCTAGAGACCAAGTGTGAACGAATGTGGCCTTTGTTGTCTTTTCCTGGCGCTACAGCATGGGGAGATTGTGGGGTGCTATTTCATGTGTGGCAGGGTGGCGATGAAAGTGGATGAAGGCAGCAAGTATGAATATGTACATGTGTATATATGTATATGTCTGTGTATGTATACGTTGAAATGTATAGGTATGTATGTGTGCATGTGTGGGCATTTATGTATGTCTGTGTGGGTGGGTTGGGCCATTCATTTGTCTTTTTCCTTGCGCTACCTCACTAACGCGGGAGACAGCAACTAAGTATAATAAATCATTATACGGTATACATTCCTTATTTGACAAAAGACATCACAAACTCCAAAGATGTTTCATAACCATATCATACCTTTGTCACAACAATCTGTGGATTGTTATAAATTATTTCTACCTGGGAAATCAAACACTCAGTTCTGTAAACATTTTTTTTCCAGTAAAGAAATACATTAACTTGTCCATACACTATGATTTGGAGATAAGAGTATCAGCAAATTATAAGTGAATCTGAGATGTGTTAAAAAGTTGTTTTAAAGAAATAATAGACAAATTATTGGTTAGGAATTTTAACTGCAAGTAGATTGCACTTTTGTTTTGCAGTTCTCTAATTTTTAGGTATATTTTTTTTGATAGATTGTCCCAAGTCTGTAGACGTACGCCTATGCATCAGCATTGAACCTGAAGGCAGGGATTCATGCGAGGACTGAGGTGGAGGTATCATCATGGTGCGCAGCCTGTGGGAGAGAAAGGAATCAAGTTAACTGTAAAATGTAAGTTTAAAACTTTGGCTGTAATATGAACTAAATTGTAACCTCATTTGATTTACTAAACTTTAATACTTTTCTATAATACTATAAAAAGCCCTCTTGACTTAAGCCAAGTCATATGTGAAAAAATTATAAGTACATACAAATTTCAGCGCCACAAATGGTTACTTCTGGTGAACAAAGAAAATATTATACAAATTGCTAAACTAGTGGTATCCTCACACGAATCATTAGTCACAGAATCGTAGCTGAAATTCCTGTGATGCTTGGGCTGTCAGCACCAAGAATACCTGCTACTGCATGTGACAGGATCAAGCAGAGGCTTATCATGTAGTGGACCACCACCTGTAAAAATACATACAGCAATTAAGACAAATTCACAAGCATTGTATGGCAATAACTTAGCCTATGCAAGTCTTTTCATACAACTTAGCTTATGCCTAACCTATTTCACATTGAGACTATGAAACTTGTCTTATTTCCATTTTTGCTCCATAAAGAGCGACCTACTGGTCCTCCACTCTGGAAAGTGTTATCTGTTAGCCTCTTACAAAATGGGTATAGTTTCATAAGTTACTTATCTGTTTTACAGAAGAGCCTCTTATGAGTAGCAATCTTATTCTTTCCTGAGGATATAATGTTGTGATACCTCTTCTGAACCTGTTGTTCCACAGTTCTTGAAAAGCAGGGGAAAGCTGCATTTATCTGCTGTTTAATGCTCGACCATGTTTCCACTTTTGTTCTGGAATTAACCCCATCAGAGAATCCCCTGGTGACCTTCACCACTACCACCATTACCCCTACTGTGTCTCCAATGCTATCACCAACATTGTTCAGTCTCCACCCACTGAACCCTACCGTCCTAAGATGGCGGAGATTTATGTGTATCAAACTTCAATAAGATCCTGGTGTCAAAATACCCCAGTGTGGCCCTAAATCTGGAGGCATATCCCTTGTGGAGTGAAGCGATGGTGGAGGGTGGTCACCTTGGTGAAGGAGGGAGGGAGGGTGGCATTGGTGGAGGGTGGAGACCTTGGTGAAGGAGGGAGGGAGGGTGGCATTGGTGGAGGGTGGAGACCTTGGTGAAGGAATGAGAGAGGGAGGGAGAGGGCAATGTGAGGAAGTGCTGGAGGATGGCATCTCAGGAAAAATGGGTATGTTTGAAGGAAAAGTGGTTCCAACAATGTTATATGGTTGCGAGGCGTGGGCTATAGGTTGAGTTGTGCGGAGGAGGGTGGATGTGTTGGAAATGAAATGTTTGAGGACAATATGTGTTGTGAGGTGGCTTGATGGAGGATGGCATTGGTGGAATGACTTGGTATACCAGGGTCGACATGCTGTCAATGGATTGAACCTGGGCATGTAGTTAGGAATTAGTTTCATTAAAGGAGAGACTAAGGTAAATTTACTGGTACTGACATTTTTCTATTTTTCCAGAACATTCAACTTACCTCAGGATGGTGATATTCATATACATACAACTTGGCTTCAGCACTGGAAACAAGGAGCAAATAAAGGCTGTTATCCACACTGAAGCACTGCCTGGTCAACCACTCCATAAGCAGTCAAATGTTGGAACATTTCAAAATTCTTCGTCACTTTATTGTATCGGTATACCTGAAAATTGGAATTTTTAAGTATTCACATATTGCAATGGTTTTCAACTTTCACCCACATACAGATTCCCTTACATCATTTTGTAAAATGCAAAAAAACCTCTGGTCAGTAAGGATGGATGATGAATTTGGCCATCTTTTTTAATATAAAAGTCATAGGAAAAAATAAGGCAAAATTCTTCAGTAACCAATACAATACTGTCAATAGGTTTGTAAGTAGGCAACAATGTGTTTTGTAAATATCCGCAACTAAATTTTATAAATGGAACCAACATTCTTGAACAAAACTAAAGTATTTTTTGTAACAAGCTTTTTTTTTTATGAACTTAATCTCTGCCCAGCTGAGAGCTTTTAAGGCCTCAAAGGCTAAGCAATTCCTACATGTCTCAAGGGAAGGTTTTCTAATTAGGAGCAAAGTCCTACACAAGATACTATATTTGCACCATGATTGCAACTTTATGTACCCTTGTTTTCCCACACAAACTATTTGCAGATTATTAGGTAAACTACAGGTAACTGTCATCATGACAAGTTTACAGACTTTTTAAGTACGAGACAATACCATATCCACACAAGTTTTTGCTTAACTTTAGTAAAGAAACAATGTACAATCACAGCATAAATTGCTTTTACCCTGGGTGCAGTTGATATCAAATTGAATTCAACCTCTGCTCTCCTCTCAGTAGGGTTAAGTGGTCATTCATTATGGCAAGAGACTGGTATAGTGTCACTGATGGCTCCACAGATTCCCATATGAGGAAAGCAATACGAGACTAGTTGCAAAGGCTTTCTTCAGGATTTTTCTCCAGTTTGTCATATTGACACCTTAGAATTAAAAGTAATTTACAGTCTGATTGTACAATTTAACTAGTATAAAGGCATACTTGTCCAAATAAGAGGCAAGTGCAAAGAATTTAATATCCTTTGTCATAAAGTATGTTAAAATATGCTTTAGATATTCATTACCACATGAAAATAAATTGGTGACTGACTTCAGAATTTCATTTGTATGCCCTAACACTACTAGGAATAAAGAAAGAACTTACCAAGACTCCTGCTGTGTACTTTACATTGTCTTCAAAGTGGGGATGGTCTGCAACCTTAAGCTGAGCTAACGTACAGAAACTTTCCTTGATTGGAAGGTTGGATGTCATGAACATCCCAGAGGTGGTGTGGTCTGCCACATATTCTGCCACTACAGTAAACTGTTAAGAAGAATATGCATACATGACGTACACAATACGAAAAAATATATATCGTTTATGTACACAATTTCTCCACACTCTGAGGCAGCATCAGGAACAGAGGAAAAATGGCCCCATTTGCTTATTGTCCTTATTCACAGTTAAGCCTCTCATCTTTTCACAGTTTCTCCTAACAGCTTCACATGCCCTGATCCAGCCTGTTGACTGCATGTCCATCTCTTACATCTCGCTCCATCCTTCCAACTTGTCCTTGTTCTTGCTCTTCCTCCATTTCCATATATGTACATATATGAATATGTACATATATGTACGTCTGTGTATGTATATGTTGAAATGTACATGTATGTATATGTGCGTGTATGGGCGTTCATGTATTATATGTGTATGAGGGTGGGTTGGACTTCCTCGTCTGTTTCCTTGCACTACCTCGCTAATGCGGGAGACAGCAACAAAGTATGATTAAAAAAAATAAATATTTCATATATTTATTAAACTTTGTCGCTGTCTCCCGCGTTAGCGAGGTAGCACAAGGAAACAGACAAAAGAATGGCCCAACCCACCCACATACACATGCATATACATAAATGCCCACACACGCACATATACATACCTATACATTTCAACGTATATAAACATATACATACATACACATGTACATACTCATACTTTCTGCCTTCATCCATTGCCACTGCCACCCCACCACACATGAAACAACACCTCCTTCCCACGCACATGCGCGAGGTAGCGCTAGGAAAAGACAACAAAGGGCCACATTCGTTCACACTCGGTCTGCTAGCTGTCATGTGTAATGCACCAAAACTACAGCTCCCTTTCCACATCCAAGCCCCACTAAACTTTCCATGGTTTACCCCAGACACTTCACATGACCTGGTTCAATATATAATGCAGTGGTTTCGGTGCATTACATATGACAGCTACCTTCACCTGGCACCACCACTCCTTCTCTGTCACTTAACACACATGCCTTACTCATTTGATAGAAAATCTAAGCTAGTTTTTGTAGCTTTCCTCCAACACCATACATTCAGAGCATACACAAAGCATGTCAACCACATCATATATTTTCTCCTGATCTATAAATTCCACACACAAAGTGTTTTCTTTAAGTATATCAAAGAATCTTCAAAGCAAGCACCTGATCAAAACAGCGTCTCCCACTTCTGAGGCCACTTTGTTCCTCCACAATCTGATGCTCTGTGCGTGCTACCCTATATCACAAGTCTCATACAACTTTCCAGGTATCCTAAACAAACTTCCTCTATTCTAGTTCAAATATTCACTTTCTGTTCCCCTTGCATTTATACAATGGCACTGAACAAGCATTCTACCAGTCCTCAGGTACCTGACCTTCAATTATACATACTAACAAAAACACTTAACCTTACTGATTCTGGGAAACTCTTCCAGGCAAAGACCTCTGATGTTACAGTGTATGGGTCAAGAAAGTCTTCAGGATCATAGTCATTAGCCACCAACATGAACCAAGAGTCATCAACCTGAAATTTACATCAAATTGTAGTACCGTAATAATGAAAGATATTGTGCAAGAAAAACAATGAAAGCAGCAAATGTTCATTCTGAAATTTACATCTTTACTATTCATTTATAATTAGTAGTTGCCTTGTATGATACAGGAGAGACACTGGCAGTATTGTCAATCCTGTTTTCCCCTTACCTAGTATATTCATTGCAACCTAAAATCTGCTCAAAAAATATTTTCCCTTTAATACACTTTTATCTCTTAAGTAGCCCAGCCATGGAAATTTTGGGTGGTGCCAAGGAATGTGGCAAGAAAAGATACACAGAAAAAGGAAAATGAGTAAACTGTCTATATTTATTGCTGTACACACACTTAAATTTGGTGCACTAAGTTTGCCTATCAAGTTTGTTGAATTTTGCCAACTCTTTGTCCCTTCTCTGTCACCACCAATTGATTATTGAGAGAGAACTATTCTCAATGCTAACAGTTCAACTTTCATATTATAATTAGTGCACCAAAGACGTGCTAATTAGCCACTGAATGATGTGGGGCGTATAGCAGGGCACCCTTCTATCAGTACCTTGACTAGGTGGCAGGTCAAGGCACATGACCTCACCTAACCTACCAATTCCTGGATAAATGACCTTTATGGCCCAAACTATGGTTGCACATACACTTTTGCTGTCGGAAGACCTGTTAGTTTGCACTGCATATCAAATTTGCATAACATTTTCATTTAACCTATAAAGGACCCCAACCAAACTAGTATGTTATGATGCCATACTAGTAGGGATTACTTTTATTAACATTCACTCAACTTTCTCCTATCACATACTTTTAAAAACTCGTCACCAACTTCTGCAGTTTCTCACTTGAATCTGCCACCAGTACTGTATCATCATTAAACACACTCGCTTCCCAGGCCCTTTCATCCCCAAAGGCTGCATACTCACCCCTCTCTCAAAGACTTGCATTTACGTTCCTTATCATCCCACCTAGACATATTGAGTGTCATCATGTGTGTACAACTATAACCAATAAAGCTTCTAGCATCAAGTAAGGTAATCCTTGCACTGACCCTATTCTACCACCTTGCCTAGGCAACTCGCCCCCATCCCAAGCTCGCCTTCATTTAACATTGATATCACTTTTATGGTTAGAAAATAAAATATTAGGAAATAGTGGAACTTTCCTCCGGAAAAATTAAGAGGTTCCTTATCCCATTCCTATGCCCAACTAGATCAAAACAAGACCATTATGTAGCAGAAAACCTACCACTAGTTAGCACTCCAGAGATCGTTCCTGCTATGGGACTGCCACGGGTGGTGAAGACATCCACTTCCATGTAGTTTGCACGCCAACTTTCCTGTACATTCTGATCTACACCATCTAGTAGGAACTCCGAGTTATGCTGTCTAGCGAGTGGCCATTCACCTGCAAAGTGAAATGCTTAACCAAAAGCAACCACGTACTATTGATTATATTCCTTGACCACAATATGTCAGAACCACTAAACTCCATTTCCTCTACTATTACAATTATTAACACTGAACACCACTAATCTACAGATATGCCTGCTAGTTTGTCTAAAATTATGAAGGCCAACACGACAGTTTTTGGTTCCAGTTATATGTATTAAATCATGAGCATACAGCCTTGGTTTGCTCACATACATCGACTTAAAGTGCAGGAATATACGAGTTAGCCAACTGTGCACCTGAACCATTCGATAAACAGGAAACCAAATATAGACATCCTATGTATATAACACAACATGTTTAGTAGCCAGTATAAAGCAGTATTAGCCATATAAAGGACACCAGTTTCATACTGGTTTGCAATGCAAGAAGTATGCCTACTTGAATCCACATTTACAAAGTGATATCCCCTCAAATTCTCAAAAAAATTTCCATTGGTTTAATAATCTTTTAACATCCCTTTCCAGAATCAGAACTTTGAAGTGTTTTATATCTCAAGTGGTATGATGCAACTCACTCACCTTATGTAAAGTCAGTTCATCAAAATGGGCATTATCAACAGTGAGGGATGCAGCATTTATAAATCCAGTGATAGCTTGCTGGCCGGAGTGGTACAACACTGTAGGAAGGGCATCCTTCAGAAGCTGTACCTCTGTCTGCAAGTATCACCAAGTGGTTAATCAACCAGTATCCTGTCATAAAAGGGAATTCTCATGTACGATCAGTAAGGTTTTGACTTTTTTGAAGTATAACCATTATTTGATTATGAGCATTATCAGACTTGCCACTCCCTCATCCCATTTTTTGTGGAAATAACCAAGAGAACATTCATTTTAAATACCTGAAGCTCGCTTACAGCTGCAACATATTCCTCCAAGGATTGATTGGCTGAGCTCCCTTCTAAGGGGTTCCTGATGTTAACAGTCTGATCAATGGTAGTTGTTCCACTCACTGTTAGTTCTGGGATGATGACCGGCCCACTCCATACCTTTCAAAAGACCAGTTCACGCTTTTTTCATATCCAACTGCCTCTCCTACCTTACCAAGTCAGCATCATTAAAAATCAACCTCATTTACACATTTTGGTAATAGCCAAGCAACAGAATAAGTGACACTTGTAGATCCAGCAGTGATGTGCAGGCTGTAAGTGTGTTTAAATAGTTATATGCTAGAGGCATGAAGTTGTCTTGGGATAAGACCTGGGATGATGACTGTGAAAAAGAACTCAAAGTAACTGGAGTCTTGATATCGCAGGTGATGGACAAGTACCGAGAGTGGCAGGGAGGGTAACAATGGAAGAAGTAGAGTGAAGACTAGAGGTCAGTTGTGCAAGAAAATGAAATGTTATGATGGAGCAGAGGGCACTGAAAGAGAAGAGAGCAATGATATTGTGGTGGTGTGTTGGAATTAAAGGACTCTCTAAATTGCTTGTAGTACAAGAATGAAAGTTTTTATGTGCCCTAATGGCATCAGTCACAACACACGAGTCCTTGTTCAATTGGGTGTAGCCTTAATCAAATGAGGTCTTGAGAGGGTTTGGTCCAACTCTAGGTGGTTACCTCTCAAACATGCAAGAGTGTAGGACACTGATATGAAGAGATTGCCAAGTGCTGACAATCTGCTGTTTATTGTAATTCAACTCCAAGACAAGTGCAGATTATGGCCCAGACACATAGAGGTGAGGTCACTGACAAGCATGGGAACTAATGGGAAAGAGCCTTACAAAGCTCCACTTTTACTGAATAACAGGCCAGTGAAAAAAGAAAGTTGGGAGGATATGTTATCCAAGTCTAAATGAATAACAGGCCAGTGAAAAAAGAAAGTTGGGAGGATATTGTTATCCAAGTCTAAATGACTTTTTGAAGAATGAAAATGCAGAGGATGGACAAGACATTATATCCAAGGGCAAGGTTGTTTACAACCACAGAAGGTACTGGGAAAAAGACTTGCAATGCTCTTTTGCAATCCCATTAGGTAAAATGTCTAATGAAAAAAAATTAGTTTATGGAAACAATTGTAGTGATGTGAAAGCATGGAAGAATCAAGACGCACTAGAGCACAGGTTTAAGAGAAGTGTTCTACCCCCTTTTGCTGAGGATAGTATAAACTCCATTATATAAAAAATAGCTTTTAAAAACCTTAACTACAAGTAGACTACTGGCATTCTGTCCAGAAACATGCATCTCTCCTTGTCATATACAACACTTGACTCGCATAGATCATTATTCATAACCGATTTTCCTGTGGAGCACCATTCAATAGCCTTGACTTTTGGCAACTTGGTGGAAGCAACAGATGGTAGCAGTATGTAGGAACATTAAGGCTGGAGCATTAGGTAATAGTAAGGATAAGGAACATTAGGTAGAAGCACTCTACGTGGCTTGTTAAGGGTGAAGCAATAGAGGCTATGAAGTGGCACTGGAGTTCCCTAGATATGGAGAGACTACTGCCATGGACACCCATTTAAGGGAGTTCCACTTTACATTTAAAAGGCCAAGCGAGTGCTTTGACAGTTGCTGAAAGAGGAGTGGTAATTGGGAATACTGGATTCAATAAGCTGCACATGGGCAAGAGTATACATGTGAGGGACTGAGCATTAACATGCATAATTGGCCTGTTGCAATTCACTGGCTTGCACAGAAAAGGTTCTTATATGCAAGTATGTTAAAGGGAGTGGCAGGTGGAATGCCATTTTTTGGTGAAGTAATGTGTGAAAGTCTGTAATGAACAAATGAAGAAAAAACAGTCTAAAATAAAGTAGCAAGAGGAAGAGGGTTTAGAAAAGTGGCTTGTTGTGCTGCAATACCTAGAGAAATTAAAAAATGGCACACACATAAGCTAAATAAAACCAGGGCATTGAAAGGTTTAAATACTTACATAGACAAATGATGTGTATGGCATGTGAAAGATGGGATAAAGAAGTGATACTCCTGATCCTACCCACCTACGTATCATGAGGATTAGTGATAACTGCATACTGAGCCAGCACTTCAGTGGTTGTCAAGCTGCACTCCTCCAATCCAGACAGCCGTCTTTCTTTCTGTCTCAGCCATATGTAGACTGCTGGTATTCTGTCCACAAGCATACAATCTCTCCTTGTTACACACAAAATTTTACTCATGCTACTCATTCATCAAACCTGAGATTTTCCTATGGTGAGAGCTATGCTGTAGCCCACCCTTTCAGCAAAATGGTAGGAGCAACAGACAGGAGCATTAGGTTAGGTTAGGTTAGGTTAGGTTAGGTTAGGTTAGGTTAGGTTAGGTTAGGTTAGGCTAGGCTAGGCTAGGCTAGGCTAGGTTAGGCTACCTTAAAATTTCAAGAATCGACTCAACATACCATGAACATCTCCAGTAAACCTGAGACCCACACCTTCTGTACTAGTGGCATCCTGATCCACTAACACAAGATTATCAACTGCAGCCTCCACACCCAAGCTATTCAGAGATTCCACAGTCAGATCAGAATTTAACAGATCCAAAGATGTCATAACCGTCTTTTTTTTCAAATGTCAAATACCCTAAAATAGGGAAAAAAATATATTTAATTCTTACACTAGCCTCAAAGATCAAAGAATTGCATGGCATTATATCACTATATGCATACAATTATAATCAACAAGCAGTCTTCAACACTGGATCTTCCCTGTATGAGGATATTCTTATCAAGTCGCATGAGGTCAGTGGCAATATCAAGACCATTCAATCTCCCCTTCAAGTCTAAATTTCCAATAACACCCACTTTACCACCAAAATCCTGAAAGTATTCACCATCCATACCACAAACTCTGATGCTTGTGATTCGAATTCAATAACAGCTGTACACACATTGCATTTTTTTTTTTTTTGCTTTGTCGCTGTCTCCCGCGTTTGT